>NW_006160198.1:908039-912840 GCF_000334495.1 Tupaia belangeri chinensis
AAAGAATTATAAATGACCACTCTCCAATGAGGGAAATGAATTCTCATGAGTCCTAAAATATAACTCTTTCTTTGGAAAAAAAAATAAACAAAAACTGCAACATCAAGAAGGAAAACCTTTAGTAATAAGGTAATTGAGCATTTTAAGAGATTTGTCATTGAAGGTATTTGGAGTCTCAATCAGACATCCTGATATTGATAGGGAAGAAATCATTCTTTTCTCTCTGGTCTAGATGCAATCATTCTATGGTTTTTCATTTTCTTGCTTCCACACCATAAGATGTAATTTGCTGTGAGTAAGCCTTTTAGGTTCTCCTTAAGTGTGTGCTACATCATGCCATCAGATATTGATTAGTTTTTTTATTCAGACTATTTATTAGAAGCACACAACTGACAAAGGGCATTAGCTCTTTTGGATGATTCAGAGTTGTGGATTATTACTGTTCCTGGAACTGAAACATAAAGGGGGATTACTTTGGGACATTAGCCAGGATTTTTTCAACCCCAAAATCTTTCATATATTTCTTCGAATTTTTATTGCAACCATTCATTAATGTTAGTATTAAGCCTATCTTATTAATTTCACATGTTAGCATTTTTTAGAGAGATTTTTGCTATAGGGCATGTTCACTCGCTAGACAGAGAGATAGAAAGCAAGAAATCACCCCTCATGGGGTATAGCCATTACACAATCCTTTCTCCTCCATTCTCCTCTTGAGATCTTGGGCACGTACTCACAAGCACCCAGCATGAGTTTTATACCATCAGGTCCAGGACTTGAAATGCAATCGACTACATGGGAGTCCAATGACATAGCCATTATGCCATCTGCTGGTCCTAACATGTTAGCATTCTTTATTCATGTCCAGGGTAGTTAAAAATTTTAAAGCATTTCTTGCTGAAGTATTTCAGTGGAGTAAAGGTTTATAGCCCCTAAAACTCATATACTGCATTTTGTAATAATTAAAATGTGTATTTGGAGATAAGATCTTTGGATGGTAATAGGTCATGAAGGAGGAGGCCTCATAAATGAGATTAGTGGCTTTCTAAAGAGGCTGGAGAATGAACTTACTTTCTTTCTGATATGCAAGGGTGTAACAAGAAGTCGGCAGTCTGCAACTCTGAAGAGGACCCAACCATGCTGACACACAGTCTGGACATTCAGCCTTCAGAACTACAAGAAATAAATTACTGTGGCTTAATAAGCCACTCATGTATGGTACTTTATTACAACAGCCTGAACTGACCAAGACAAATCATTGGTCTTCAGTGAAATGTGGGAACATTTCTTAAACCCTCTCAACACAATTTACCTCTGACTCAGAGCACAACAAAGACTTGTTTTATAAAATGTTATTTACTTTATGAGTTATAGTAAATGGATGTATTTTTATAATTATAGGGCTTGTATATAATTACTGGGTATGAATTAACATAATGTGTCTTCCTTCATGAATTACTTGTCTATGATAATGTTTTACAGATGCATTTAAAGGAATTTTTGGACATATCTTAAGTCTACTATGCCATTACTCCAGTGTCAATTTTATATTTGATATGATATAGGGTGTATTGATTCATGAGTAAAATTTAGGTATATCAGATTGTACTACATTAAGTTTTCGTTTTTATAGTTTAAACTGGTAAAAAACATAGCTATTTCATAAAATCTCCTTTACATGCATTTTTTTTATCCCTTTCCACTGTTAGGAGGGATTATCAGTGACCACCCAATCATTATTTGAAATATCTATAGCAAGTACAATCCATATAGCATGTACTTTATTAAACATTATTCAAAGTAGCTCACCAATCCATATGAATTAACTTCATACAGGGATGGCTGAGTAGATGAGAGGTCCAGAAATATGATTTTTGTATATGTTTGTATTAGATTTATGGTTTTTCACTAAAACAATAAACACTGGTTTGTTTTACAATAAATCTATGTTTGAATAGAACTTCAAAGGGCAATTGATAAACATAAATGACCTATTTACTAATCAATACCTTTAAAAATAATAGGAACAAACTACTGAAAAATATCTAACAGCAATGTTCTCAGTAAAGGAAAAAACAGGATATTCTCGGGAAAATAGCAAGAGCTACCTAATATAATGTAAGATCCTGGTTTGTCCAGGTAGTTTCATTTCACTCCCCTTGAAAGTGAGAATACCTTGGTCACAATACTCCCAAAGTAGATGGATGGTCAGGAGAGGACAATGGGATGTCAAAGGTAGAGTTGCAGACATACTAGGTCTTTGAGCCAGTGAGTTCATCTAGGAAACCAATTCAGGACCCTCATTCTACTCAAAAACTTCTCTGATTTTTGTGTCTACCTTTATTTAACTTTTTAATGGTAGAGCAATACCTCAGAGGTTAAGAACATAATGCTAACAAAAAATAATACAAATGACAATTCTATTCCCATTCATTGAGCCCACTATATCCCTTTTAGCTAGTGTTTAGATATTTTCTATATCTCTTTAATCCTTACAATAATGCTTGCACAGAGATGATCAAAAAAGAGATTGAGGTGTTGGGCCCACAGCCTAGTGTTAAGGGAACTGAATCCCACCTGGCCAAACACTCAGTTCAAGACCTAGACTTAGTGACTTGAGAAATATGCCAGGCACATGTGTGAGCAGGCCCCAAATCCCACAGGGTGGAGAAATGGAGGGGAAGAGATTGTGGTGTGATTTTTCCCCAAATGGGGTGCTTTCTTCTTCTCTCTTTGCCTCTCTGTCTCTGGAGAGAGCATGTGCTCTCTGGGAAATTAAAACAAAAAATTGATGTACAGTCTAAATAAGCAACTTGCCAACGTTACAAAGCAGTAGAGACCTGAGCCTGTGTTCTTTCAACTACATCAAGTTATTTCTCAAATGTTAGTTAACAGATAAGATAGAGATAGGAAAATGAAGAATGTTTCTTTCTTTTTTTGTTTACATGACCAAGAAATTCTGATCCACCCACCCCTTGCCCAAAGTTTCTGAAGTTTCTACAAAAAGTCTACAAAATATTTTTTTAATTGACCAGGAATTTTAAGTTCTCATTTAGGAAAGGAAAAATGCATAATACGCCTACCATTTGGAAAATACCATCATTCCTTGCACACTCACTTCCCTCTGCCTAGGTCACATGGAACTGAGGAAGCTCTTTTATAATGTTTTGCTCAAGTTCAGGTTTTCTAGTTCCTTGGAAAATTGTACTTTTTCCCCCTTTCCCTTCCTCAAACAGCATCTAGGTCTGTGGCACATTACTCTCCTCTGTGAGGCAGATGAACATCTGCTCACCATCCTTCAGTCTTGCAGTCTTGCAGCCCATTTCTGCATGGCCCTTCACAGCACTGCAATGGTGACCTACAGTATTTTCCTCTCCAATCTTGATTGCAAAATATTTTTAGCCCTGTGGATCATATTTTTCAACACTTTAGTCATTTTTGCATCTCTGCTTATTCTTCTCCTGTTTCTTCATGTTGTGTAATATTCCGTTGAGTTATCTTTTTCCAAGATAAGCTCAAAGAACTTGATGATTCAGCCCTCCACCCACACACCCACATGAGGCGGAGGCACTCCTCCCTTTACTAAGGTACAAAATTGTTTGGCTCTGGTGCAGCTCTGTTTTTCCAGCTGTCAAGAAACAACTGACCAGATTTTTTTCTACACACTAAGCATCAATGTGCAGCAAAGTGTGCTATGGTGTGGTGGGGTGAATGAAAGGTCTCAAGAGAGCACGAAGGCAAAAGGGAACATTGGAACTCACCTAGTGGTAATGACTCTACTAAGAGACAGATTATAGGTTTTATTATATGCTGGGTACCAGACTGACTTCTGGGAATAAATGGAATAAAACCTAGTCTCTGCCCTTCAGAGAAGAAAGACACAAATGAATTAGAATTTATTTATTCAGTGAATCTGTAAACACTTAATAAAAAGTTACTATGTGTCAGACATTATTCGAGTTCCTGTATGTGTCAGACATTATTCGAGTTCCTGAGAGTATACTACTGAAGAACATAGTCAGAATCCTTAAAGTTCAGGGATGCAAACACGCATCCTAGATCATTGTATGGGCTCTGGAATCAGGCCTCCTGAGTTCTAATGCTGCCTATGTAATGCTGGAAAGAGAATTTACCTCTTTGTACCTCAATTTTCTCATCTGCAAAATAACGATGACAATGGCACCTATTGCATAGGTTGTTATAAGGATTAGAGGAGCTGGTGTGAGTAAAGATCTTAGAAGGATATACAGCACACAGTGGGAAGCCTTTGAATCTTAGCTATTCTTACATCAGATAATTACACTGATGACTGATGAGTGTGTTGCTAAAACGAAGTGAGGCATAATATGCTCTCTGGGAGTATCTTATCAGGACAAGTGGTGGGCGAGTCTTCTCAAAGAGGACACCAGAGTCTTGAAGGCCAACCAGGACCTAGTTAAATGAAAAACAAAGGAAATAGCCTTCCAGACAGAGAACCCATTGTGTTTATAGGTTCAGAAGCAAAGGAAGGAGAGAAAGAGAGCTTGCACTTCAGTTCTTAGAAATGCAAGTCATTTAGGGTACATAGTGGGAGGTTGGGGAGGAGCCATGAGAAAAAAAAAAAAGGTCGAATAAAAGCCAGATAATGATAAGGAATTTGAACTTTATCCTGCCACTACTTTTAAGCAGAAAAGTAATAGAGAATACCTTGGAATGAAATGACAAGATGAGCATCCAGTCAGAATAGGATGAGCGGTGACCTATACTGGAAGAGAGGAAGGCCTGAGCAAAGGTGCAGGAAGGAGCTCAGAGGGATGTGGAC
>NW_006160198.1:913171-921058 GCF_000334495.1 Tupaia belangeri chinensis
GAAAGAGTGAGTGGTCACCACCAGAGTCCTGAGTTTCTGGCTTGGGTGATGTGCAGGTGAACCTCTCACTGAGAGGGGTGCATGATGGAAAAGGATTAAATTTAGTGAGGGGTAGGGGATTAGTGCTGGTAATGAACTCTAGCTGAATTGCATTGTAGATACAGTTGAAAGCTTGGGAGTAGCTGAGATGACTCAGTTATCTCGTGAAATCTCCACAACTCTGGGAAATAGGTTTCTTAAAGAGAGCCAAGGGCAGATAATAATTGGATGGCAGACCCAGGCTTGTCTGCCTGTAATGTCGTCACTCTTCTCCCTTCCCCCTGTGCCTTTCGGTGGCATGTTGAGGGGTTGGAAGAAGCTACTGTCCCAGGGTAGCTAGCTTTGGCACGTGGTTGAGTTTACTGTAGTCCAGGACATGTGTAGTTTCTAGTAATAGAAACATTAATAAAGTATGGCTGTCACGCTCAATGTAAGCTAAGATAGAAAGTTACCAGATCATTTCAATAAAATATGCTCAGGGCAGCAAACAAGATCTGTGTAGGGTGTATTTGGTATAACTTTCAAGAATCAGGAAAGGCTTCTCAGCCTCTAAATGACTCCCAGCTTCAAAGTCCTGGTAAAATGCATATATCAAACCCATCACCTTCCATTCAAGGCTGTTTACTAGAATAGATGAAAGTTGCTAGCCCTCAATGGGAGGAAGGAAGTGGCTGAAAGGGATATTACAAAAGGGAGTGCCATAATCCCTCCCATATCCAACGGGCAGGTGTGTTTCAAGACCCTAAGTGATTGCCTGATATCAGGGATAGTACCAAATCCTATATATACTATTTTCCCTATACATACATACCTATGATAAAGTTTAATTTATAATTTAGGCGCAGTAAGAGATTAACACACAAGGAAGCAAGGAAGCGCTTTAAGGCTACTCTTCGGCATTATGGAATTGCCAGCATCACTACTCTTGCCGTTTGGGATTATTAAGCAAAAATAAAGGTTATTTGAACACAAGCACTGAGAGACCACAACTGTTTTATAACTGAGGCAGATACTAAGTGACCAGTATGTAGGTAGCATACGGATATGAATGTGCTGACTGGACAAAGGGACTCACATCCCTGCCAGGACGGAACAACTGGTGGAAGATTTCAACACACCACCCAGAAAAGTGCACAATTTAAAGTTTATATATTGCATATTCTGGAATTTCGCATTTAACATGGATGGCGAGAGCTGGGAGGAAACCAGAAGGAAAGGCACAAATGAGAAGGAGTGAGGAGGACCACTCCACTCCGAACATCAAATCTATATGGGGTAATGCAGCCTCAGAAATTCTTATCTTCTTCCTCAGTTTTCTTAAAATAATAAGGTTAGGAGGCCAGTAAAATATACTTATCTCTGAGATTTTTGTCTTGGGTTTTGCTAGCAAGCTTGGATGGCTAAGCAATCGTACACTGGTTTGTAAACTGTGATCCTCGTGGTGTGCCTCACATTTTCACCTTGATATTCCTAGTACACTGACTGGCAACGTGTCTTCTCAATAACCATGAATTATTCTTCAGCTTCTCCTGAGTTCATTGTTAGTATATCTGTCAACATATTACTGCTAATACTCCAGGAGATTTCATCTTAAGAGACAAACATTTCTAAAGAAATTCTCAAGAAGTAACCATTTGAGCATAGATATTTTTTCTGGGTCCCCAAAATCTAAAGTTAATAAAAAAGCATTCAAGAAATTCAGTAATTGGGTCTTTATGTGTAAGACTTTTTGGAAAGACGTCCTAAATCTTTTAATAACTACCTGCATTTTCAAGCATCTTTGAATACTATGACTACTGTCATCAAATAGTGGAGACGTATCTGAATTGGTAAGGTAGTGTGGCTGGTAAAAAATGATGTCAATAATGTTGTTGCAGCATTCGGGGTGGTTGAAGAAAACAGAGTGAGAGATGAGCTCCGTATACTGCTAAAACACTAGAGCAGAGAAATGAAAGAATTCTTAACCAGGGTGTCTTAAAATGTGTAAGATCTTCCATGACTATCCTGATTCTGCACTGTGAAAATAAAGGAAGACCACTGAATGAGAACAAGTGTTATAGTCTGTTTTTTGCTAATAACAGAAAACAGCTGAAACTGGGTGATTTGTAAACTAGAGCTTCATTCAGCTCACAGGTTGGAGGTTCAAGGTCCAGGTCTGGTGAAAGTTTTATAGCATCACAATCACAATGCATGCGTCAGAGCAGAGCAGGGTAACCACCCTGAGTCCCTCAGGGTACCAGAGTGCCTCCGTTCTGGCCTTCATGTCTCTCCTCATACACCCACCAGTAGTCATTCATAACCCCCACCCCAAGCAATCACTCCCACAGACTCTACCCTTCAACACCATGAAGATACTAAATTTCCTCTTAATACTTTCACAATCAATCTCAAAACATGAATTTTGGAAGGATATGAACCACAGCAACGAGTAAAGCTTATTTCTTCAGAGTTTAACCACAGTAAGGAAATTAGCCACTGCCACTTGGCACTCAGCAGAGACAAAGGCAATCAGGGAGTGGGAAAGCTTTAATGTCAAAAAAGGGAAGGCTTCAGATATGCTCCAATTGGAGTCTATTGACATGAACAGAAGGTAGACCAATTAGAAACAGGCTGCCCTAGAAGATCAGTATAGGGAGCATATGAACCTTCTTCTGGTTGGCCTTAAGTTGTAAACAAAGGTTAAAAATTGGGAACACTGGCGGTCATTGGCCAAGTCCTATCATTCTGGGCCGATTGCTATAATGATTATGGGTAAGAATCCAATTGTCAGATATAGTCTGGCTATTGTCTGTTTGCATATTCAGTCTCTCAGCATAAGGATCTCAGAGATTAGCTTTCCCAGAGTGAATTCAGTATTTCTATCTTATGCTAAAACTGGCACTCTAAAAGAGTAATGCTATTTTATTAATTCTGAGTAATTGCCATATTCAGGTTGGAATCGTGTGCCCAATGAAGCATACATTCTTGGTGAAGGCACTATCACCCTCAGTGTAATGAAAATTGGGTCTTGGGGCAGAAAGCAATCTCTTATGCATGAAGTGTGTGTGTGTGTATATATATAAATATATGTATATATGTGTAATATATATGTGTGTATATATGTATACTATATATATATGTATAATATATAAGTGTATATATATGTATATATACACACACATACATATACACACATATACACACACACATATATATCACATAGTACATATAGGATATAAACAAAAATAATAGTATATCTTTAGTATTAATTTCCTGAGCAGGAGTTAGAAAAAAATATCTTTAAAAGCTTGGGGTGAATTAAAAGATGGACAAATGACCTAAATAGACAACTGTCTAAGGAAGACAAATGAATGACCAAAATGCATAAGAAAAAATGCTCAATATCTCTTATCTTAAGAGAGATGCAAATCAAAACTATAGTGAGATACCACCTAACCCCAGTCAGAATGGCTAAGATTTAAAAAATAAAGAATAAGAGACTGTGGTGAAAGGGAACACGCCTACGATGTTGGTAGGAATGTAAATTAGTACAGCTACTGTGGAGAACAATATGGAGGTTCCTCAAAAACCTACAAATAGAACTACCATATGATCGAGCAATTCCACTCCTGGGTATCTACCCAAAGAATAGGAAAACTCTCAGTAAGAAAAACACTTGCACATTCATATTTATTGCAGCATTATTCATGATTGCTAAGACATGGAACCAACCCAAATGTCCATGAACAGATGAATGAATTGAAAAAGTGTAGAACATATACATTACAGAATACTACTCAGCCAAAAAAAAAAAAAAAATTAGACCCTGGCATTTGTTAGAAAGTAGACAAATATGGAAGAATTATTGCTAAGCGAAGCAAGCCAGACAATGAAAAAGGCATTGTATGTCCCCACTCAATATATACCAAATGTCAGCATTCTATGGCATAAACTGAATGACTGGAAGGTACAAAAGCATGGAGAGCAGGGGTGATACTGAAGACAGTGGAAGAATAGGATGGGAAATGGAGGAGGGTGAGAAGGAGAGACTCAAGGGTAAGAGGAAAGAAGCAAAAACATTTAAGGGACTGAAAACAGAAAGAAATCTGTTGTTTATAATGGTTATGGTAATCTCTTTGACCGGTTTGATATGCAGTGTATACATGATGGGAAAATTCATTTGGTATGCTGTAATGATACACAGTGATTAAATGTATAAAATTTTTTAAAAATTCTAAAAGCTTAGGGTATATTTCATTAACGGTGAGAGATGGGGTCCAGCTTCATCTTTCTGCAGGTGGATACCAGTTTTGCCAGCACCATTTGCTAAAGAGATTTTCTTTCTCCACTGATTTGGTTGAGGCCCTTCATCAAAAATCAGTTTGCTGTTAATTTGATTGGTTATTTCTGGGGTCTCTAGTCTGTCCCATTGGCCCACATGTCTGTGTTTACGACAATACCATGCTGTTTTGATTATCACAGATTTGTAATATATTTCGAGGTCAAGGAATAACATGCCTCCCACTCCACTCTTCTTGCATAGCATTGCCTTGGCAATATGGGGTCTTTTATGATTCCAGATGAATTCTGTGATTGATTTTTCTAAATCTGTGAAGCAAAAACACTTAAAAGGAACAAAAATGGAAAATTATTTTTTGATGGTCACATGTATGATAATATCTTTAATGGACTAATATACAGTTTAGTCATGCTAGGAAAATTCATTTTACAAGCTATAATGATATACAGTGATTGAATATGTAAAATAATTTCTTTTTTTAAAAAAAGCTTGGGGTAGGGAGGTTAGTGTAGGAAATAAGAACAAAAATGGAGGAATACACTGTAGGATATGTAAATCTTCTACCTGAAACTTCCCCCCCATCTGGGTAGAGAGCCAAACAGTATCTGACCATCTCCACTGGGCTACAATTGCCTTGTAGTTTCTGATTCTTCAGAAATCTTTATGGTTGATTCTATTTCTATTTGAAAGACTGTCACTATTGTCCTTTCTTCTCTCAAAGCATGAGGAACATCACCAGAATAAAAATCTTCACATATACCCATAGTACACACTAAGAGGACCCAGTTTCCCATACAATAATTGTTTCTATCCTCTATCTTCTTTTAAAAATGAAAGTGAAGGGGAACCAGCAGTTAGCGTAATGGCTATGTCACTGGACTCCCACGTAGTCGACCGCGGTTCGTGTCCCGGACCCGGTGGCTTAAAACTCACGCCGGGCGCGTGTGCGTGCGTGCCCAAGATCCCGGGAGGAGAATGGAGGAGAAGGGATTGCGGCATGACCATCCCCCCTGGGGGGTGATCTCTCGCTTTCTGTCTCTATGTCTCTCTCTGGCTGTCTGGCGAGCGCACGCACCCTATAGTGAAAAAAAAAACCTCTCAAAAAAGAAAAAAAAACTGAAAGTGAAGCAGCAGAAACCTGATGTCAGCACGTGATGTGAGTAGTCAAGTCACATTCTGCCACCTTGTCAAGAAAAAGGAGAATCCGGGACCTGCAGTTGGCATAATGGCTATGTCTCTGGACTCCCTTGTAGCCGCCCATGGTTCAAGTTCCAGACCAAGTGGCTTAAACTCATGCTGGGCATGTGTGTGCCCAAGATCCTGAGAGGAGAATGGAGGAGAAGGGATTGAGGCTGTCTCTCTCTGTCTTTCTGATGAGTACATACATGGTCCCTAAAGCAAAAACCTCTAAAAAAAAAAAAAAAAAAAGGAAAAGGAGAATCCTAAATGAAGTTTTATGTTTATGCCTTTTTATTTTTTCACTAAAATTACATTATAAACTTTGGATTGTCCTAAGTAAAAAATAGAAATAGCTGTCCACTTAAAAATAGTTAAGATAGGGCCAGTCCATGGCTTGGCGGTTAAGGTACATGGATTCCACATGGCTGACCTGTGTAGTTGAAATCCTGGACCCAGGGACTTGACAAATATATTTGGTATGTGTGGGAACATCTCCAAAATCCTGAAAAGATGGAGAGATGAAGGAGAAGGGATTGTGGTATGACCATTCTCCATGGGGGGAGGTGCTTCCTTGCTTTCCTCTCTTTCTATCTTTCTCTTTCTTTCTCTCTGTCTTTGTCTCTCTCTAATGAGTGCATGTACATTCAGGCAAATTTTTGAAAAATGGTTAAGACAGGAAATTTTATGGTATCTGTATCTATCATAATTTAATATAACAATAAAGAGAAATGAATGACAAATTAGTTTTCCAATAATAAACATGAACTCTCTTTTTTCCTTCTTACCATTATTCATGAGAAGCATAGAACACAAAATGGGAAGGCCCTCTATATTTTTTGAGAGAGATTTTTTGCTACAGGGTGCATGTGTTTGCTGGGGAGACAGAGACAGAGAGACAGAAAGTGAGAAATTACCCCCATGCTGCAATCCCTTCTCCTCCATTCTCCTCTTAGGGTTTTGGGCACACATGCATATATGCCTGGAGTGAGTTTCAAGTCACCAGGTCCAGGACTCAATTCATGGTCAGGCACATGGTAGTCCAGTGCCTTAACCACTTTGCCACCTGCCAGCCCCTAGGGGATCCTCTTATGTTTGGTTTCTGATTATGTAGTCCAGAACTTAAAAGAGAACAGGTAGTTCCTCACTTGGCAAATTGGATGTCTCTTTTAGTTTAGTTTGGACTCTGCCCTCAGCACTGACTGGTTTTTGCTGTTTCTTTCCCCAAATTATAATGACAGCCCAACCCCAGCGCCTCATTCTTAACCCCAATCCATGCCTCAGCTATCCATCACCACCACATCTACCACATGTTTGCAGCTTGGAGGAGAAGTCTTCACAACTACAGACACTTTGTAAGAATCAGGCTCTAAAGATTTTAAATATATTTTCCCACAAAGTCATGTAATTATTTCTTAGTCAGGGGCTAATATAAGCATTTCTTCAAATAAAAAAAAAAATCACAGACAAAAAGACACCATCAAAAGAAGAGCACAAAAGTCTCCTCACCTCTGGCGGGTGTACAGTTTAACAGGTAGGAAAAGACCTTTACTGAGCACTGAGTGTAAGAATGTCTTATTTGATATTACTGAAAATTGGAACAAGAAAAACATTACAGCCATAGCAGGGAAACAGCTTTTAGGAATTTATATGTTAACAAGTATAAATAAACATGATTTAAATTCTTACAACAAGCTGCACAGAAAGGCATCTGCCCAATTAATGTTGCAATATCCAGAGCTTATTGACTCTCACCCCATCTCTAGTTCTTCTCTTTTTCATCCATCCAGCAGACACCATTGCCTGATTCTTACCCTGAAATTCAAGTCAAATTGGGGTTTTTTTCCCTGGCAGATTTTAGTGAGTCTCTAGAACTCACTGAATACTGAAATGAAGACTGAAGAATATGTCTGTAATGAATCTTCATTTGCCTATACTTTCTAGAATACCCTCCATCCCGCCAAAATGAAACTAACAGATATTCCCTGAAGATCCTCCAGCTTTCTATTTAAAAAATAATAATTAATTATTTTTCCCATGAGAGAGACAGAGACAGACAGACAGGCATTGTCAACAGGTCACTCATGCCATGACCCATACCCAGCCTCAGCTGGGCTACATCATGGGGCATGTACATGTGTACCTGCATGCTCAGAAAGGTCCCAGGACACAAACCCAGGACCTTTCCCACGTGGGTCCAATCGCTCACCACTATGCTACCACCTGGCCCTCCAGTTTTCGTACTCAAGCCTTTATGTGTATGTTATTCCTAGGCCTGAAAATTCTTTCCATATATCAAACTCCATAATATTATCTAGCTAATTGTCTATTTTTATCTCTCTCTCCCTCTCTCTCTCTTTTTGAGAGTTTTTTGCTATAGGGCGCATGCGCTC
>NW_006160198.1:922162-923934 GCF_000334495.1 Tupaia belangeri chinensis
CTTACTGGTTTTTGCTGTTTCTTTCCCTAAATTATAATGACAGCCCAACCCCAGCGCCTCATTCTTAACCCCAATCCATGCCTCAGCTATCCATCACCACCACATCTACCACATGTTTGCAGCTTGGAGGAGAAGTCTTCACAACTACAGACACTTTGTAAGAATCAGGCTCTAAAGATTTTAAATATATTTTCCCACAAAGTCATGTAATTATTTCTTAGTCAGGGGCTAATATAAGCATTTCTTCAAATAAAAAAAAAAATCACAGACAAAAAGACACCATCAAAAGAAGAGCACAAAAGTCTCCTCACCTCTGGCGGGTGTACAGTTTAACAGGTAGGAAAAGACCTTTACTGAGCACTGAGTGTAAGAATGTCTTATTTGATATTACTGAAAATTGGAACAAGAAAAACATTACAGCCATAGCAGGGAAACAGCTTTTAGGAATTTATATGTTAACAAGTATAAATAAACATGATTTAAATTCTTACAACAAGCTGCACAGAAAGGCATCTGCCCAATTAATGTTGCAATATCCAGAGCTTATTGACTCTCACCCCATCTCTAGTTCTTCTCTTTTTCATCCATCCAGCAGACACCATTGCCTGATTCTTACCCTGAAATTCAAGTCAAATTGGGGTTTTTTTCCCTGGCAGATTTTAGTGAGTCTCTAGAACTCACTGAATACTGAAATGAAGACTGAAGAATATGTCTGTAATGAATCTTCATTTGCCTATACTTTCTAGAATACCCTCCATCCCGCCAAAATGAAACTAACAGATATTCCCTGAAGATCCTCCAGCTTTCTATTTAAAAAATAATAATTAATTATTTTTCCCATGAGAGAGACAGAGACAGACAGACAGGCATTGTCAACAGGTCACTCATGCCATGACCCATACCCAGCCTCAGCTGGGCTACATCATGGGGCATGTACATGTGTACCTGCATGCTCAGAAAGGTCCCAGGACACAAACCCAGGACCTTTCCCACGTGGGTCCAATCGCTCACCACTATGCTACCACCTGGCCCTCCAGTTTTCGTACTCAAGCCTTTATGTGTATGTTATTCCTAGGCCTGAAAATTCTTTCCATATATCAAACTCCATAATATTATCTAGCTAATTGTCTATTTTTATCTCTCTCTCCCTCTCTCTCTCTTTTTGAGAGTTTTTTGCTATAGGGCGCATGCGCTCGCCAGACAGACAGACAGAAAGCGAGAAATCACCCCCCAGGGGGGAATGGCCAAGGCCACAATCCCTTCTCCTCCATTCTCCTCTTGGGATCTTGGGCATTGCATGCACACATGCCCGGCATGAGTTTTAAGCCACTGTGTCCAGGACGCAAACTGCGGTTGACTACGTGGGAGTCCAGTAACATAGCCATTACGCTAACTGCTGGTCCCTATTATTTATATACTCTTGATAGAAGTATATTTGTTTGTAAATAGATTCAACCTGGATAATAAGCAGGACAGTCTTCCAAGTAAGGGTGGTAAGGAAAGGAGGAAATCAAATGAAAACATAGAGTCTACATTGAAGGTAACCTGAAAGAAGTGAGTTTTGATATGAAGTCCAAAAGAGCAGAGAAGCAGAGTTTGCTCTACGAGAGCAGGAAGACATTCCTACACAGGCAGAACAGAGTTTCCCGATTAGGTGCAGGATAAGTGTCCACTGAGCAAAAGGACAAGTGAGTGCCTTTGCACTACCTTCATGTGTGCTCCAGAGCTGAGGGTGAATAGTGAAATTGGTGTGGGTCCCTCCTCACACTCTT
>NW_006160198.1:924078-954571 GCF_000334495.1 Tupaia belangeri chinensis
CTCTTTCCCGCTCCCCCTCTCCCTTTTCTTGACACGTAAAATTCTGTTTCTTTCAGGCTTCCAGTTCTATCCCCCAAGAATACAGAGAAGGATTTAGTATTGTTAACTTTTGTTCATTTATCACTTTATTTTTTTCAGTTGACAGTTAATGACTAGAAACATGTTCCAGGCAATTCTTTAGGCACTGAAGGGAGAGAGAAGGATGGATGTGAAAGGTAAAGGAATAAGTGGGACATTTCCAATCTCTATAAAGAGACAGTTCACAAATAATAAGTACTAAAACAAAATGGGGCTGGTTATTTTTCATTTGAGTTGCCATTATTTTCTACCCTGTTTTTCCCTATATAGGACAGCCCAAGGAGGCTCACCCTGCAGATAGCATTCTCCATTGTCCAGGCTGCTTTGCCCTCTGTCTTCAAGTGGTTGTGGCCAGTAGGAGGCGCCAGAAATATATTGAAAGGAGAGGAGAGACAAGTATGTATTCCTCCTGCTTGATATCTGCTTTATTGAGCTACACAATCAGGCAGTGACTGCATCCCCCAGGGCTACGGCTTACTTTAAGTAAGCCCAACTCCAAGACTCACTTTCTCAAAAGAGAAACTCACCATAGACTGTTGCAGGGACAAGCTGACTGTCAATGTTTGCCCTGTAATGGTGGCGGCTCATTTATCATGGAATACTGAATGATGAAGTAGCAGGAAGCGCTCAAAATGATGGCTTGATCTAAAGAAAACCAAAAAATTTCTAGGTCTGATGGAAAGAAATGTGACTTAAGTTTCTATAATAGGAATCCATGGTCTCTTACCAAGTTATCAGACCCAAATCAATGAATGGACCCAGAGGCCTTATTTTGAATGGAGGATTGATTTTTCTGAGAAAGGACCCTGCAATACTATTTCAGTATATACCTTAAATGATCTTCCAGGCCTTCCCCAGAAGGACACATGGCACACAGCCGAGTTTGAAAATGCCTGTGAAAATGGATATACTCATACCTCAAAAGAGTTATCCAATACTGGTCCTGGGTTTTAGCTAATTTCTACGGAGTTAAAACACCACCGTCGTCCAGTGGTATGTTAGTTATCCACTGCTGCTATAAAAAATTACCACAAATTGGTTGGTTTAAGAAAAAACACGAATTCATTATCTCGCAGTTCTGGAGGTAAGAAGTTTACAATAGGGCCTACTGGGCTAAAATCGAGGTGGCAGCAGGGCTCTGGTCCTGGATGCTGTAAGGGAGAATCTGCTTCTCTGCCTTTTCCAGCTCCCAGAGGCTGCCGGCATTCATACTCATTTAGTGTCTGACCCATGAAGAGTGATTAGCAAAGAGAGAAAGGAGAGCCCACACTCAAGCCCCTGGTACTGTCCCTCCCCAGCGATATAAGTAATGTCACATGCCGGATAGTGCAGAGACTAGAGCGACTACCTAAAAACCTAAACGATGCAGAGGTGCCTGTTCCCAATTCTTTCTTTATTCAATTGACATCCCTGTTCAACTTGTGCAAAAGTAAGACAGGTCATGGGCATGGGTAATGACTATCAACCAGTCTCAGTCACCATTTCAGACATGGTAACTTGACTGGCTCAGACAATATACTCCTAGCATCTGGGGCTATTAACTTGAAAACACTTTCTACCTTGAGTATAAGCAATGAAGAGTATCTAAAATAATTTGTCTTCACCACAAAGGAACAGCAGTGTATTTCACCATCTTCTTTCAGGACTATGTCAACTCTTTTGCTCTCTGTTACTCTTATAACATGTTGGTATTTCACAGGACATCATATCGGTCCATTACATTGGTGACATCAAACAACATGGACCTGATAAACAGCAAGTAACAAGTTCTTACATGCTTTCATGAGACAAATATGGGCACAAGGTAGGATAAAAACCCATGAAATTTCTGCCTGGTTTTAAGAAAGTCATTGGTGGGAACCAGCAGTTAGCGTAATGGCTATGTCGCTGGACTCCCACATAGTCGACCGCGGTTCGTGTCCCGGACCCGGTGGCTTAAAACTCACGCCGGGCGTGTGTGCGTGCGTGCCCAAGATCCCGAGAGGAGAATGGAGGAGAAGGGATTGCGGCGTGACCATCCCCCCTGGGGGGTGATTTCTCGCTTTCTGTCTCTATGTCTCTCTGTCTGTCTGGTGAGCGCACGCGCCCTACAGGGAAAATCTCTCAAAAAAAAAAAAAAAAGAAAGTCATTGGTATGGAAACTGTCAAGATATCCCTTCTAATATAAAAGAAAAGTCACTACCCCTTGTATACTCACTACAAAGAGGGATATTATTGTCTAGAGCTCTTTGAGTTGTGGAGACACCATCAACCAATATTAGGTGTAACTCTCCATCCATTTGCTCAGCTCTCTATCACACTGTTTTGAATAGGGGCTGACTCTCCAAGTCTAGGCTACAGAGCAAGCTGCCCTGCTCCTTAGTGCTTGTGACCTATCAGACACAGCAGTTATTAGACTTGTCTGTGGCAGCCAGAGATAACTGAAGGGAACCTCTATCAAGTCACAGAGGAGATGTCAAGGATTTTAGAGCAAAACCATATCCTCCTTATCAATTTGTTAGTTACTGATTATACAATAAATTACCTCAAACTTTTGAGGGCTGCCTTGGAAACTGGCTATAATAGCCAACAACTTCATTATTTAAAAAATGTACCTCTCTTGTTACTGGACCCTAGTAAAGACTGAGAGTATAATGGAGTGTAAGAGTTTGCTAGGTCTGCCATAACGGTTTTCAGATTGAGTGGCTTCAACAACAGAAATCCACTATCTCACAGCTTCAGAGACTAGAAATATGAAATCAAGGTGTTATCAGTCCTTTCTGTCTGGGGCCGGCAAGAAAAGAACTGTTGCAAGCCTCTCTTCTTCCTTGTCTTTGCCCTGTGTGTCTTCACATTGTCTTCCTCTATGTGCGGTTTTGTCTAAAGTTCCTTTTTTAAAAAGATTATCAGTCATAATGGATTAGGGACCACCATAATGATCTCCTTTTAACTTGATTACCTCTGTAAAGACCCTCTAAATAAGCTCACATCTTAGGTGTTGGGATTAGGATTCAATATATCTTTGGCGGGGAGGAAGGAGCAGCACATTTTAACCCATGGAAGAAGGCAGTTCAGAGCAGTCTGAAGAATACCAAGTCTACTATAATTTGGCCTAAGAGGGGCATGAGCAACGTAGGCCTTGGTTACATGCCACACCCAAGGGAGTTATTGCCCAAAAGGCATGTTTTAGTTTATGGTGAACAAACTGACACTGCAAATGGTTACAAGGTAACTCACCCTTTCTTCATTGCAGTATTCTCCAAATTCACAACATAGTGATGTCGCCAATCAATTATCTGTTCTATTTTAAATGAACCATGTGAATTCTTGCAAACCTCCTTCTTCTTGGCCTTCTCTTTGTCATACAAAGTAACCTTCTAGCCAGTAATTTCAGTGTGACTTTCTAAGCAACTGGAATCTATGTCACCAGGGTGTTCTTGGTCCTCAACTCTTGGCTCAAATAAACGTCCGCCTCAGTTACTGTGCCTCAGTTACTGTGCCTCAGACTTCCTTCTTAGGTTGACAACACCAAATAAGTATACATCCTTGCTCTCTATAACACTCTGGATCAGGGTGCTGCCTGATGATGACGGTGGCCATGTGCAGGAGCTGTTCAGTTAAGAGTGGAAAGTCTGGCACCAATAAGAGAATCTGCCACATTGTAACCACTCAGATATTTGCAGGTGAGTGGGCTAGGTGGGAGGCCTGTGGGAGGGAAAGAATCAACAATCCTCCATCCAGGGCATAATGGAGAACTGCGGGAGCAAAACTCCACGCTTGACCTTTCTCTCAGCTCTAAAAACTCTTCACAAGTTGGAAGGATAAGAAGCCCAGTGGAGTCATGTTTAAGAATACGAACTGTTCATTGAGGCTTCATAATTTCCAAGCTGTGTGACTTGGCTAAATTACTTAACCTTTCTGTGCCTAAACTTCCTCCTTGTCAAGTGCTTAAAGCTAGGTTTTGGGGGAAAGTAAGTTAGATAAGTAGTATTGTTAGTATTTTTGGCATATTGATGACTATTAGGTAAGCCTGCAAGACAAGCCGGAAATTCCCTGGGGAGGACAAATCCGAATACTCAACGTTTTTAAGTGTCATTCAAAAGTGAACAGTCACCACCTCTTTTGCTGTCGTCCAGACGCCTTTCGATACCCACTTCTCTGCAACATACCTTTTTACTGGGCAAGAGACCAGGCCTGGGGTTTTAGTTCCAGCTGCCAGCAGTGAACTGTGTGTTTGCCAAACCCCATGCCCTCTCTGTGCCCTGGTTCCCTCGCCTGCTGACGCGAGGTTGCAAGACCTGAGCGCCAACGTCCCTCCCAACTAAAGTGAACCACTGTCCTCCGCGTTTCTGAGCTCGGAACTGCTCTCGTCGTCCGGAGCCCGCTCTACCCGCTGGATTCTCCCCCGCCCTACTCCACCACCTGCAGCTAGTTCCCGGGGCCCCTTACACCCCTCAGTCCAGAGCTGCTCCCCTGCACTCCGCTCTGCCTTAGGGGAGGCGCCTCGCGGGCGCCCCCCGGCCGGAATGCCAGCGCCCGGCGTCCGGCTCGCCTTCTCCCGCGCCGGCAGTGCAGCAGCCCGCCCGGGACGCCTTTATACCGAGCGCTCACTAATGTTTAACTCGGGGCCGATACTGCCCGCAGCGAGTGACGCCGCTGCCCCGAGCAGCTGAGCGGCACGCCGGTCTCGGCAGTTGGCGGTGACTTCTGCCTGCATTCCAGCGGCGAAAACTCAGAGCCTAGGAGGCGCCGACCATGAAGGTGAGTAGCGCGCCTCGCACTGCCCCAGCCTCAGAGTCGAGTTGTAGGTGCCTCTTTGCCAAACTCTCCCCAAACTGCCTCTAAACCCAAGGGAAAGGACTAGGGACGCCCAGGAGGCAGGAGTAGCAGGACCACCCTCTGACAGGTGAAGGAACGTCCCAGAGTCCTGGTCCCTGCTAGGACCAGGCTCCAAGCCGTGAAGTTTCCAGAGACCCACGCACAGAACGCAAGCCCGAACCCACACTTGGCTTCAGAGTGGCAGGAGTAGAGAAAACAGCACTAACCTGCTCTGAGGCCACAGGTTCAAGGGCACCTGCTAGCGAACTCCGCTGGCACACACCAAACCCTCCCAGCCCTCACCCTCTCCCAACGCAAATCCTATTGCCCCTGGTGCACCCCAGGCCCTGACCCTTTTACTTAGACTGGGGCCAAAAGTTCCCCTCTAATTGGACATAACCTGACCATCTTGCAGACTCCGTGGAAGGTTCTCCTGGGACTGCTGGCTGCTGCCGCCCTCGTCACCATCATCACCGTACCCGCGGTTCTACTCAGCAAAGGTGGTATGTTTCAAACACTTGGGAAAGATAAGACAGCCATGCGGGCCGGCTTTGTTTTCTCTCACTAAGGGGAACAAGGGTTTTGTTGGGGGCTTGGACCAGTGTGCTAGGGTGTAGGTTGAGAAGGCTTCCCTGGCATTGTGGGGGTTTATATGTGGCAGCAAGACTCATGTTGCCAGGTCTCCAGGGTTTAGACTATCAGTCTTACAGCCACTAGGTTGTATTGTGTATAACAAATGCAACTTCTTGAAATTACAGGGAAGTCTTAGTATTTATTTTTATGAAATTTTAGAAGTTTTAAGTTTAAATGTATTTTTATAAACCAATTGTTTTTTCCCCCTTTTTTGGTGATCTTCGAAGGAAAAAAGGCAATATTTAAAGATCCCAAATACAGCAGTAAGGATGTCTTTAAAGGAAGGGGGAAATGAGAAAGCAAGCCTCAAAATACAGTTTTGAGAAAAGATGATACACAGGGATCCCAACATGCTTTCCTTTAGGGACTATGAGAAATCATCACGTGGAGGGTCTAGAGGCAGAGAAGTAACTATTTGACCAGTTTCGGAGTATTGCAGAGCTAAACCATAAAGCTGACATGCAGGATGAAATTCAGAGAGGGACGGGATCAATGGTTTTGGTAGATTCAGTCATGTAAAGTCACCTTCCAGAATGTTTCAGTTTAATCCTAGCTCTTAATAGAGAACACTTAGATAATAGAATACAGACTGCTAGATGTGAGCAGAGGAGTCTCTTCTGGCCTTATTTTCTGTTTCAACACTTACTTTCATTTCAGTATCACACACTCTTAGTCAGCTGACTGGAGCTTTTTCTTTGGTTGGTTTAGTCGTTCAGGAAATATATAGTTAGTGCCTACTTATTCAGGGGCCTTCTCCAAATATCAAAGTGACAGTTGAGAATTTGTTTTTAGAGCTGCCAGAACCATGTTTGCCCTGCAATTTCAGGGCCAAGGACAAAAGTGTCAAAGGTTGACCAACCTAATGACTTTTAGTTACAGAAATTAGCCGTTCCTACCATTTTAGACTATTAAATAACAGACGTCAGTCCTCTTACGTTTGACTTATTGTGAACAGTTGAAGTATAAATATTTTCATAAGGCATTATTCTGTATAAATAATAACACATAAAAGCCTTCTAGGAAGATGATGAACCATTCAAGCAATCAAATAAATATTTGCATGACTTACAGTATTTTCCAAGCACTGTGCTATTTGCCACAAATACAAAGATTAAATTTAATAAATAGAAAGGTCCCTGACCTCAAGGAATAGTCCACTGAGACTATGCAAATACAAGAGGTCTTCGAAAAGTTCATAGGGAATGTGCATTATGAGAAAACAATGAATACATTTCAAAATATCTTTGCACTGGGAACCAGCAGTTAGTGTAATGGCTATGTCGCTGGACTCCAACGTAGTCGACCGCAGTTTGCGTCCCGAACCCAGTAGCTTAAAACTCACGCCAGGCGCGTGTGCATGCGGCTGCCAGAACCATGTTTGCCCTGCAATTTCAGGGCCAAGGACAAAAGTGTCAAAGGTTGACCAACCTAATGACTTTTAGTTACAGAAATTAGCCGTTCCTACCATTTTAGACTATTAAATAACAGACGTCAGTCCTCTTACGTTTGACTTATTGTGAACAGTTGAAGTATAAATATTTTCATAAGGCATTATTCTGTATAAATAATAACACATAAAAGCCTTCTAGGAAGATGATGAACCATTCAAGCAATCAAATAAATATTTGCATGACTTACAGTATTTTCCAAGCACTGTGCTATTTGCCACAAATACAAAGATTAAATTTAATAAATAGAAAGGTCCCTGACCTCAAGGAATAGTCCACTGAGACTATGCAAATACAAGAGGTCTTCGAAAAGTTCATAGGGAATGTGCATTATGAGAAAACAATGAATACATTTCAAAATATCTTTGCACTGGGAACCAGCAGTTAGTGTAATGGCTATGTCGCTGGACTCCAACGTAGTCGACCGCAGTTTGCGTCCCGAACCCAGTAGCTTAAAACTCACGCCAGGCGCGTGTGCATGCGTGCCCAGGATCCCGAGAGGAGAATGAAGGAGAAGGGATTGCGGCATGACCATCCCCTCTGGGGGGTGATTTTTCGCTTTCTGTCTCTATGTCTCTCTCTGTCTGTCTGGCGAGCGCACGCGCCCTATAGCGAAAACCTCTCCAAAAAGAAAAAGAAAAAAAAATTAAGAAAATATCTTTGCACTAAATAAACTCATATATTAGTTCCTTTTTCAGTAAACTTTTTGAAGTTCTCTTATATGATTTCAGATACACGCCCACACATACATACATGCACACTCATATATATGCACACATATAGATGCTCCTTGACTTACAATTGGGTTACATTCTTAAACCCATTGTAAATTCAAACAATTGAAAGTTGAATTATGATAAGTCAGGAAGTGTGTGTGTGTGTGTTTGTGTGTGTAAAAGTAACCTGAATAGGGGTCAGTGGGTAGTATGGTGATTAAGGTGCTAGACTCACATGGCAAACTGCAGTTCAAATCCCAGGCCTGGAGGCTTGAAAATTAATGTTAAACATGTGTGCATGCATTCACAAAATCCCAAGAGGAGAATGGAGAAGGGATTGTGGCACAGCCATCCCCTTTGGGGAGCGGGGGTGGTGATTTCTTATTTTCCTTCTCACTGTCTCTCTCTGAAAAGTGTATATACTCTGTGGCAAAAACCTAGAAAAGAAAAAAAGGTAGCCTAAATACCCATTTTAAAATATCACTGAAGCACCCGTACCGCTGGAAGTATGGTTACAACTGTGGTTACGGGAACGTTCATTTAGAAAATGTAGAAAGGATACCATACTACTTCACTGAGCCAACTTGAAGTGCGCAGTGAAATGGCCATGTGGGTGTGTGGGGGTGTCACACAACTGCCTTCCATGGTGCTTGCTGGAGTTAACTGCATGGATTTTGTTTTGGTGGGTGGGGTGCAGGCTGGGGGAGGGACTGTCTTGCCATTTCCCCTAAGTGGTACAAAGCTTTCATTCAAATGAAATTGGAAAATATCCCAAGGATGTTCTCTCTCTCTTTTTTAAAAGAATTATTTAATTTTATTTATTATTATTGTTACTACATTTTTAAATTTGCTATAGGGCACACACATTTACCAGAGAGAGACAAAGAGAAAATGAGAAAGCAAGCTGCCAGATCTGGGACTTGAACCACGGTCAGCCATGTGAGAGTCCAGTGCCTGAACCATCATGACATCTGCTGGCCCCCCAAAGTTAATATTAGCTTTTGGAGATAAGGTTTTCCAGAAAATGTGAAGGATTTGTGCAGTTTGATTTTAACCTGTAGATGCTGGAGAGCTACTGCAGAGGATCGAGCACACCTGGAATATTGGGCAAAACTGTGGGAAGGTGGGCTGAAATAGAGCAAGACTGGAGGATGTAGCAAGGGAAATGGTCCAGGGCACTCCATTGCAGAGAGCAGAATTCGGAGGTACTCAGAAATCACTAAACTTTGTTAACTGCTTAGATATAAGGGGAAGAGTGACTAAGGATCTGTGTTGGATACCAGGGCAAGGTGGTTTCATGATAGCTTTTTTTTTTTTCGTTTATCATTCTATTTATTTCTTTGTATGTATTTCTTTATGTACATATATGTATGTTTAAGGAGGAAAAGAAAGTCATTTGTTTCAACTTCTGCCTTATCAAAAGGGACATAAATGAAAGCTCAGGAGTGCAGCATTTTTATTACATCATAAATACCATTCTTGGACTTTGCCATGATAATGGACAGCACTGTTAGCAAGGAATCAAAGTCGCCACCCAGAAATACCATCTATATTGGCTCTCAAGGTTCAACATCAAATATATGCAAAGAAGGAAGAAGAGAAGAGAATGGGAAGGGAAGGAAAGAAGGAAGAGAGGAAGGAAGGAATATTTGATGGGAAAACAACATGAAAGGGACTGGATGGTAGTATAGCAGTTAAACTCCATGCTCTGTGAGGCTGACCCACAGCCCGGTTCAAGGTCAGAGCTCTCCCTAAGTAGGCTGGGCACATGCATGCCCATGATCTGGGACTGGCTGAGGCTAGGGCTAGACTGTGGCATCGAGACTCTATTGGGATGCTGTCTCTCTCTCTCTCTCTCTCTCTCTCTCACACACACACACACACACACACACACACACACACATACCATATAGAAGAATTAAATTTATTAACTTTAAAACAAAGGGGAAAACAAACAAACAACAAAGACCTAGATTATGTAAAAATCAAAGAACTAAATAGCCAAAAAGAAGGAGGAAAATATTAGCAAACTCAAGCTCATCCCCTGAGAGTGGTTTAAGAGAAGGTCAAGTGTTTCCATATGAAATGCTGACTTTAGAAGAGCTAGACACACCCAGAATTAGAGTGGGAAGACAGAGAGAGAGAGATAAAGCTTTAATAATATTGTCACTTTTTGGGTTTTTTTTTTTTGAGTGGTTTCTCCTATGGCCACATGTGCTTACTAGAAAGACAGAGAGAGACAGAGAGACAGAGAGACAGAAAGTGAGAAATCATCCCCAGGGGGGGATGACCACACCACAATCCCTTCTCCTCCATTCTCCTCTCAGGATCTTGGGTACACACACATGCACATGCGCCCGGCATGAGTTTAAGCTGCCGGGTCTGGGACTCAACCTTTTGTCTACTACATGGGAGTCCAGCGACATAGCCATTACACCAACTGCTGGTCCGTTTTTTTTTTTTTTTTAAGAAGATATATTTCTTCTTCTTCTTTCGTTCTTCTCACTGCTTTAGTAGTAAATTTCTTCAGTACCTTCTTTCAGTGCGTAGGGGATTGGACTGCTCACACAACCATTCGTAAGATTAGAAAACTCAAATGTGAAGCAGACAGGAATCGTCAGAGAGAAAAGACGATATCTATTATGTTTGCCTAAGGAAGTCCAAGATCTATTCCAGGTTTAAAAGCACAGAAATGTGTGTGAATGAAATCTTTGTGTATTTCAGAGGACAGTTTCTAAACAGTACACTCTGTAAAGGCTCCGATTAACTCCAGCTAGCTCAGTTAACTATTGTCAACCTTTGTAGAGTGCTCCTGAGGTCAGTGGTTTGGTCTTTTTTAGGTCAACTATCTTGGCTTTTGTTTCCCTAGCCATAGGGTGTGCCTCAACTTTCTCTATCTTCGAAATCTTTACCTCTCTTTTCAAAAAGGGTCAGAGAACTGAAAGGAAAGACCATTTGCCCAGTTGATTGTCAGTAAAAGACAACATAAAGGGAATGACTGACACTGGCTCAGTGTACTTTAAGTTTTACAAATGTGAAAAACACTGAGGCTATGGCGAATGTGACTGTAAATAATATGCAGGAGCTCCTTGCTTGCAGAGAGGGCTACAAAGACATCATAGTACCCAACGTGTATTCACTGTGTACCAGGAATTGTGCTGAGATCTAGATTTATTTCTCACTTAATCCTTACAATAGCTCTTTGAAAGAGGTACTATTATCATCTCCATTGTACAGAACCTTTTTAGAAAGTTTGAGAGGGTACTCTAGTCATCTATCACTGTATAATTAATTACCCCGAAACTTAAAACAATATATATTTGTTTTCTCTTAGTTTCTGAAATTTGGGGAGGGCTTAGCTGGGTGCTGCTGGCTCAAGGTGTCTCATGAGACTGCAATCAAGATATCAGCTGAAAGCTTGTCTGGGGTTAGAAGATCCAAATTCCAAGTTCACTCACATGGCTGTTAGTAGAGGCCTCAGTTTCTCACCCTGTGGATCCTCTCAGGGAACCATGTTAGCAACCTTCTTTCATTCTGAAGGATCCAAGTGAGGAATGAAGTAGGAAGCTGCAGTGCCTCTTCTGACCTAGCCTCGAAAGTGGAAAACATACCATCACTTCTGCTATATACTATTGGTCACACAGACAATGTGTCACAGCATAGGTGGCCACTACACAGGGCATAGATTCAAGGAGTGAAAATCACTGAAAAACATCTTGGAGGCCAGCTACCACCAAGGAGGTTAAGAAACTTGCTCCAAGCTCCATGGATCTGGGATTCACACTTGGGCAATGTTACTCTAGACCTGATACTCAGTAATGTTAGACTCCATGTCATTCTGTTAGCTTATGATCAAGTATTAAATCAACTTGGCCCATTAGCATAATTATTACAGCTTCTTACAATGTCATGAGTGCTAATTCCTATATGCTAATAGCTCTGAGAAAAACTAACTACTCAGGTCTCTGCCTCTACGTAAATCTGTACATAGGCAAGAACGTTCTGGCCAGGACTGACAGTCTATGCTTCTCAATAGTCTTATTTGGTAGAATCAGTAGTAAGAGTAGGTCCAGAGTTACTTACCTGCACTAAATTATACTTGCTTTGTCTCTGATGTAAGTTATTGTTTTATTTGATCTCCATTAAAAAAATCCATGATAGAGAGACATATTAGTATTGTGACTTTTTGCACTCAAGAAACTGAGACATAGAAAGTTAAGGCCTTACGGGCCAGCAGGTGGCGTGGTGGTTAAGGGGGCTGGACTCCACATGGCTGACTACAGTTTGAGTCCTGGACTTGGCAGCTTGCTTTCTCACTTTCCCTATCTGTCTCTCGCACTGTCCCTCTCTGCTCAAATTAAAGCAAAAAGAAAAAAAGAAGGACAGAGACAGAAAAAAAAAGGAAGGAAAATAAAGTTAAATGAAAATAATTCTTAAAAAAAGAATTAGGGCCCTACAAGTAAGAACTAGATCTGGGAAATCCTGATCTTTTGACTGCTAGATTTCCCTGAATCTCCTGGTCCACATAAATAGCTGACTTGAAGAAATGCCGTGGTGGAGATTTTCTAAGTTAATGTTTAATCATTGTTTTATGGCAGGATGCTAACTATTCATTGTCATAAATCAATATCTTGTAAATGTTTTTACCTTTAGTCTTCGTAATTCCATTATGACCTCCAAAAGAGAGTGTGTCTGTCAATTTGAGAGTAAACTGGAAATATAAAATTAGAATTTCTGAGTTAGTTGTTTTATTGTTGGCCAAGCATTATATTTTAAGTTTTATATCTTACTCCAAATTTATAACTTCCTAGGAAGCTGTTAAAGCTTAAATATAAGCCATTTGCTTTATTTAACTACACACGTTAATGTGCACATTTCTTCATTGTTTCACCAGAGACTCAAGTAGACAACATGAGCTAGGTCACATAATTCAACATGAAGGCCCAACAGGAGGTAATTTAAGGCAGAGCTAACACAGCTGGGATTTTTCCTCCCTGATTCGCTGGGAGTCATGGTGGCCCAGAATGTATAAGTGAGAAAAAGAGAGTAGGAGGAGGTAAATATCAGGTGGTCACCCCTTCCCTGGCTAACTAAGTGCCCCCCCCCATAGCCCTAATATCAACTCCATGGGGTTAGGATCCTCTTTTGCTTTCCTGAGTTGCTTTGAAGCCCACTTGGCTCAAACTTGGGTCCATGAGTTTCATGGATGACTGTTATTTCTTTGTTATAATTCTTTATTATTTTATTCCAGGCAAGAAACTCTTTCAGTAAGAGATTTGAAACCCCTTCAGGGCTAAGATTTTATAATGACTAGAGGCAATATTTGTCAACTCACTAACAGTTATTAAATGCGCCTTGCTCCTTAGGTGTTGTTGGGGCTGTGGAGGACACTAAACAGCATAGATGAGGACCTTACTCCCAATAACATTTATAATCCATGAAACAGGCAGTTTGTAGACAAGTGCAAAAATAATTTTGGATAGTAATAAGGCCTATGACAAAAATAAAGTAGGATAGAGAAAACTGAGGGACACAGAAAGAAGTTTCTCTTTCATCCCAAGGATGGTTTTGTGTCATCTAGGATATAAGCATGAATGTAGCATAATCTTATTTACATTTTTAAATATTTCTCTTACTCCTATATGGATAATGGTTGAGAGTAGTTGTTGCAGCTGCACTATAACATGTGGTTTGTTCAGATGTAAGATGGATGGCAGGTTGAACAAGAGTAGTAGCAATAGAGATAGAAATAAGCTTAAGAAAAATGCCTGGCTACAGTGGCACGAGATACTGCTGAGATACTGTGCTCCACAGGCTGGGATCCAGGTTCAATCCCCAGTCCAACTTTAAGGCTGGGCGTGGTGGTGTGCACCTGTAATCTCAATGACTCATGAGACTGAGGCAGGAGAATCATGAGCTTGAAGCTGGCCTTGCAGCATAGCAATAAACTGTATAAAAAAATTATTTTCCCCCAAATATGTAGGGTATATTTTGAATAATACAGGAATGTGAAGAATGAGGGAAGAAGAGGAGATAAGGATAACTCTTCAAATAACTAGATGGATAGCTATTGCTCCCATGGCTATTTCCTTCTCACAAGAGCTAATCTGCAGAGATTCCTCTGGTCTAATTTCCTCATCTCACCAGTTCACCCTCCTCTTTCCAAGGCTGGATGCAGAAGGGCTTTTTACATTATGTTCACTCAGCCCAGACTTGAAAGAAGGTAATTTTCCAATATAGCAAATATTTGTTGATAATTTTCTATATGTCAGACAATTTGTTGGTTCCTAGGGATATACAAATGTTAGGCATGGCACTTGTCCTCAAATAATTCACAATATTAAAGGAAACATAAACATTAACTATCATCAAAAGTGCTAAGTGCCCTTCTAGTAAATGATCAAAGTGCTACAGGAACGCTAAAGAGCAAATGATAAATGCTGCCCAGTGAAGCCTGTGCAGAAATCAATGAAGCATAAAGGGTTAATAATTAATGGCCTAAATGTAATCCTTCCAATCCTCCAGGCATGGAATGACTGCAAGGTGTGCAATTCATGTCCATGTTCAATCCTCACCAATTTACAACCTCCTAATAATTCTTTCCAAGGATGGTATTAGAATGTTTTGGGTTGCAAATAGCAGAATGCCTAGCCAAAAGTTGCTTAAACTATAGAGTTTCATTACTGTGTTATTATTAGCATCTCATATAATTAGAAGTACACAGGTGAGGCAATTGTAGAGTTTGTTAATGCTGTAATAGCTCCAAGAATCTGGGGTCTTTCCATCTTTCAGCCTTACCATCCTTAGAGTATTGGCTTTTATTTATGGTTGAGCATGGCTGCTACAGTTCAACACATCAATTGTTCACACAAATCTTTCACAAAGCAATAGAGAAAGATTTTCCAAATTTGTGGTCTCTTGCATCAGGTAGGAAAATTACTTCCAGAAGTCCTCTAACCCAAGGCAGACTTCCTCAGATCTATAGGCCACTTGTTCATTTCAAAACTAAACACTAGCAAGGGGAATGCATCGTCATGATTGGACTAAACTAAATAAGCTCACCTTTCTGGAACTGAAGAAGAACTTTCTTCCTTAGCACAAGGAAAGAGAAAGGTAAACTCTTATGCTGAATTGGGAATTTTGAAGTACAGAAATGCACATCTATATGGACATATCATTTGCATTGTTATACTTCTCCTTTTATTACATTTGATTTAATATTTCAGTTAAAGAGCACAGACATTAAGCTAGTGCTGATCTCTGAAGAATCTTGTACTGTAACTATGCTTCCCTTCTTCTCACTTTCTTTCCTAACCACCTGAATAAATTGCAAAGCACAGTGTTTTAATGCCACCTTTTTGTTCACAAGAGCATTTTGACTCCAGCACTTGCTGTATGTTGGCATCCAAAGTGATCAAGAGTGGGAAAGAATTGGTCAGCAGTGATGCAGCAGTAGTGCAACAGTCTGTGAGGCTGGAAGCCATATGAAAGATTGGGGTTCTTTTCCTGGGTTGACTTGTACATGCATATAAATGCGTACCCGTGATCCTAACTTGCTGGAAGCAGTGTATGCATGGGATGGGGGGGATTATGGTGTGAGATCCTACTGAGGGTGTTAGTCAGTCTCTCTCTCTGAATCTCTCTCTCATAAAATACATTTTTTTAAAAAAATAAAGAACAGAGAGGAATGGAATTTGCAATATTTAAGATACAAATCTAGGGACCAGCAGATGGTGTGGTGGTTAAGGCTCTGGACTCCCACATGACTGACTGCAATTTGAGTCCTGGACCTGGTAGCTTGAAACTCATGCCAGTCATCCAAAATCCCAGTAGGAGAATGAAAGAGAAGGAACTGTAGTGTGGCCATCACCCCAGGTGGTGATTTCTCACTTTCCCTCTCACTGACTGACTGTCTCTCTGGCAAGTGCATGTGCCCATGGCAAAAACCTTAAGGAAAAAAAAAAAGATACGAATTAAGATAATAGAGCAGATCTGAAACATCTGGGGTAAATTATTCTCAATGTTCTCATAAAAATCATACATAAACATTATTCTTATAAAAGGTACATGTAAACATTTATAATGGGAAAATTGGCAGAAATAGTCAACATAAAGTAAAATGGATAAAGTTTTAAAAAAATGATAAAATTTAACCCAGAAAACCAGGACTTAAAATAATTAATTGCCATAAAAACAAAATAAAATGAGTAAATAAAACAAATAGAATAACCTCACAGTGTCTAGATGCTATAATTAATTTTGACTGAGACAAATAAAAATTAATTGATTAAATCTTTGTTGTAAAGTTTCTAAAAGAAAAATTAATATGCATACTAATGATTTCATTAAAATGAAATGGTTGTACTAAACAGAGAATCCAAAATCCAGCATGAAGTGGCCCCTTAGTCCTGTTTGGCGGTCCACCCAGTGTCCCTGTTGTTTACTCGCCCACCCTCTTGGTGGACTATTCTGTGGATCCTCTGTACTCACAACTCTAATACCATCTCCCTATGTTCAATCTCAGCTGAAGACTTTGTTTCGTAGGTGAATAAGAAAAGTAAAATCATTAGACGAGAACTTCAATTCTCACCAACCCATTCTCAGGAGGTTGGATGAACTTTCTGGTTCCTATCCAAGGTCAGCCCTCCATTGTGCACCAGATCACTTCCTCTTTTGCTTTCCCAAAGAGACAGTTCTAGCTATTCTCCTGCCTGTGGTATCATCATTTTTTCCATCTCTGTTCAATAATAAACATGCTATATGTCCTTAAATAAGAATTAATGAGTGAAAGAAAACATCACTCTCCATTTCCCATCCTTATCAACCAACCACTCCCCTTTACTCTCTTTACCATGAAACTCCTCAAAACTTTTCTATTGTTACTATCCATAATTCCTTTCCCTTTTCTTTCTTTATTCAATTTTTTTTTCAAGTTTACATTTTATCACTGTACATCTGTACAGTATACAAATTGTTTTTCCAAGCATAAATACAGTGTGTATCAGTCTAGTCAAAGACATTACCATATACATTATTATTAACAGATACCTTTTCATTTTTTTGTGTGTCTGTTAAATGTCTGTTAAATCTCTATCATCCCAGTCAGAATGGCTAAGAGTGAAGAAATAGAGAATGATAAATGCTGACAAAGCTGTGCTGATAAAGCTTCTACACTGTTGAGAATGTAAATTAGTACAACCTTTGTGGAAAACAATATGAAGGTTCCTCAAGATCCTACAAATAAAACTACCATATGACCCAGTAATTCCACTTCTGAGTATCTACCCAAAGGATAGAAGAACACAAAGTCTGAAAAACACTTGCATGTCCATGTTTATTGCAGCATTATTCATAATTGGTAGGACATGGAATCAACCCAAATGTCCAAAAACAGATGAATGGATTGAAAAATTGTGTCACTATGGAATACTACTCAGCCATAAAAAATAAGAGACCCTCACATTTGATACAAAGTAGATAAATATGGAAGATTTAATGCTAAGCAAAGGAAGTCAGATTTTGAAAGACAAGCATTGTATATCCCCCTCCCTTCATATATACCAAATGTCTGTGTTCTATCCCATTTTTTTCTTAAACCTACCAAGGGGTTATTTCTCCCCAAATGATTCAGACTGCTCTGCTCTTGTCAAATTCCCTGACTTCCTCTGTGTTGTGGAATGCAGAGCTTAATTCCCATGCTCTTCTCACATGCTCATCAATGAATCATACTCCTTCTCCGCCCTACCCCCTCATGGGCATCAGTCTCTCTTAGTTTTTCTTCTACCTTCTGAACTCCTTCCCAGCCACTTTAGGAGTTCTGCTTTCTATGTCTGATTTTTAAACTTGGACCCTTCCCAAGGCTCTATCCTAAGGCTTCTTCCCTTATTTCATTAGATGATCTGACCTACTTCCATGGTCTTAAATACCATCTATAATCTGATAATCTCCAATTTTATTTCCATATAATAAAATCAGGCCTCTTCCTTGAACTCTAGGTGCATATATATGACTGCTTACTGGACATCTCCATCTGGATGTGATTTTGGTACCTCGTAATAGCAGCTTCCCAAACTCTTTGCCCCTCAAAACCTATTTCTCCCTCGGCCAACTTGGTTGTGCAGGAGTAATGTTCTGCTCAAGCAATGTTGGATCCATATGGAAAAACGTGGGTTCAGTTCCCTGGTACATGATATGTGGGCATACCCATGATCCTGGTTGACTTAGAAAGTTGAGACAGGGGAAGGTTGAGGTATGAGACCATGCTAAAGGTGTTTATCTTTTTCTTTCTTCTTTCTCTCCCCAATAAACAAACGATGAAAACAAACAAACACGACATCTGTTCTGTTTTCTTTCCTTAATGCATCTTGTCTCAGAAAATAGTAGTTTCGTTTTTATCAGTTACCAATGTTAGTTTTTTTTTCCTCAACTCTTTTTTTTTTGGAGAGGTTTTTCCGCTATAGGGCGCGTGGGCTTGCCGGAAAGACAGAGAGAGACAGACAGATAGAAAGGGAGAACTCACCCCCCAAGGGGGATGGCCATGCCGCAATCCCTTCTCTTCCATTCTCCTCTCGGGATCTTGGGCACGCACGCACATGCACCCGGTGTGAGTTTAAGCCGCCGGGTCCGGGATTTGAATCGTGGTAGACTACATGGGAGTCCAGCGACATAGCCATTACGCTAGCTGCTGGTCCCTTCTCTTTCATTCATAGGTAACATACAATTGTTCAGCAAATCTATTGCCTTTATTTTCATACGCTTTCAGAGCTTGACTATATCCCACCACCTCGACTGCTGCCACCTAGTTCAAGACCCAGTCAATTTGTGCCTGGATTATTGCAGAAACCTTCCTCATTGTTTTCAACCTCCTTGTAGCACAACAGGCAAGGTAATTGTGGCTAGCAGAATTCTAAATTGACCTCAAGGATTTCTTCCCTTTGCCTCCTGTTTACTAATCTCTAGGGTTGTAAACATGATGGATTTTTTTCCTCAGATAAGCTTTCATTATATGGCACAGTTGATTTTAAGAAATGGAGATTAACTGCTTAGGCCTTAGTAAATCATCTGAGCCCTTTTAAAGCAGTCTTTCTGGCTGGTCACAGAAAATGGAGTTAGATATCCCAGGTCTGAGAATGATTTGACTTGTTCTTGTTGAATTAATTAGAAGATGGAAGGACCCATGTTGTAAGGAATGTGAGCAATCTGTAGGAGGTGAAAGCAGCCTTTGCCTGCTGGTTGATTATGCCTATAAAGATTTCTAGAAGTCTCTTCAATATGTCAATATTAGGGCTTCCAATTTTCCTAAATGCTGAACTTCTCTAATTGGTTTTCTTTCTAATGAGAGCTGATCTTTTTTGGCTTGCTTTGTATAATCCTCCATTGAAGTCTCACAACTACTACATTTAAGTGTGCATCAAGAGAAAAAGCCCTTTGCTATAATAGCTGTGTGTTTCATAGGTTTGTGGGTCATTTATCCACAGAGTTAAGAAGTTTCCACCTTTTGCTGCAAGCAAGTAGCATGGTGGTTAAGGCAGTTAGACTCCCACGTGGTCAGCTGTGGTTTGAGTCACAGACCCGATGGCTTGCAACTCAAGCTGGGCATGTGTATGTGCATGCCCAAAATCTTGAGAGGAAAATGGAGGAGAAGGGATTGCAGCATAGCCATCCCCGCATCCCCGGGGGGAGAGTCCTCACTTTCTGTCTCTCTGTCTCTGTCTCTAGCCGAGCACATGTCTCCTATATCAAAAATCTCTCAAAGAGAAAAGGAAAGACGTTTTCACCTTTCACAAGTTTTCATCCACTTGTGTTACACTAGCCTAATGTCAGTCTGCTTATTGGTGCATAAAAGTAATATAAATGTTAGTTTAGGCCGTTATTTTACCAGTTACATTTATTTCCAGAGGTATTCTCTCAAGGGCAGAGGGAGTGACAATAATCAGGGGGAAACAACAATCTTACTTCAAAAAAGAATAAAGCAGTCCTGATTCCTTGTCTGGTGCTGGCTTCCTGTAGAACTTCCCGACTCCTGGCTGTCATGGCAGAGTGAATCGGGCCTTGCAAACTGGGTTCTGTTCAAGCAGTCCCTCTAGCCTTGTGTTTCTTCATCAGTGGCTATAGATTTCATCTTGACCTGAACATTGAGACATGAGTATTCTGCCCACTTTCACTTTTTTTGCTATCTTATCAAGTCTTATGTTGATATTCTTATTGTATCAAGGTAATTAGAGCTACGATTTTAACATCTGCTTGTTTAAAACCATTCTGTTTATTTGTTTCTTTTTTTATGTTCCTCCAAAGCTTGGACTATCTAGGTGGGATCATTAAACTATAGCCAGGTCATACCGCCAGTTTTTGTCAATAAAGTCTTATGGGCACATAGCCAAGCCTATTTATTTACACATTGGTTGTGGCTGCTCATGGCCTGTAACAGCAGACTTGAGTAGTTATGACAGAGACCTGATGGTCCATAATACCTAAAAAATTTAGTACCAGGCCATTCAAAAAAAATTTTGTTGACTCCAGGTCTAGATACTGGATTCTTCCAGCTAAAAGAGACCTTTTGATTTTATAGGTAAGATTCATATCATTGGACTACATGATGACTATAGAAATCATACAAGGTATTTCAGTGGAGAGATTTAATACAGAAATTGGTTACAAATATAAAAAAGCAAAAGAGGAATTCTGAGATAAGTAAGAGACAGTAATTATAGGAAAGAACTACCTCTAGGGCTTGGAAACAAAGAGAAGGAAGAGGAATAGAGACCTGGGCTCAAAACTCTGAAGTGTGTCATTTACCCAGCTTGCTTTGGTACCGCTGAGAAGCATGAAGAAGCAGGTTCTGGGTATTCCACAAGAAGCTGGAGGGACCAGCAGATGATGTAATGGTTGTGTCATTGGACTCCCAAGTAGTCAACCGCAACTTGAGTCCTGGACCAGATGGCATGAAACTCACGCTGGGTGCATGTACATGCATGCACAAGAGGAAAATGGAGGAGAAGGGATTGCAGCATGGCCATCTCCCTGGGGAGTGATTTCTCACTTTCTATCTCTCTGTCTCTCTTGCAAGTGTACACACTCTGTAACAAAAATCTCTCTCTCAAAAAAAAATAAAAGAAGAAGAAGAAGAAGAAGAAGAAGAAGAAGCCATAGGCGTTATTGTTGGTTGTATGCTGGCAGGATCAGCAAGAAAGAGGAAGAGAATCCTTTCCCCTCATATACCAATGTCTTATCATTCTCTGTTTGTCCTTTTTTATACAACCTAGTAGGAATCTTACAGATGCAGTGGTCTGAGAAATAGAATAGTAGATTTTATTGCCAGCATTATTGAGCAAAGATCAGAAGGGTACATTTGGAGCTAAGACAATAGGAAAATGACGGCACAGGCTTAGAAAAGTGAGTTGTCCTTATGGAAGCCAATGGCAGGCTCAAACCCAAGAGGCTTGTCTTTGCTCTCTGTACACCTGTCTGGTCAAACCCACTATTTCTACATTGCAGCCATTTAGAGTTTATGTGCTGCTGTTTAGAACTGTTTGTTCTTGTTTTTTACTTTATTTTGTTATTATTTTTTAAGCCAGTTTTTATCTTTTCATTCAACCACTATTTACATAGTGTCTGTAATGTGTCACACACTGTTCTAGACTGTAGTTATATAATAATAAACAAAGCAAAAATTAAATGTCTTTATGTAATTTTTATTCAGTCAATGCAAATAAATAAGATAAATAAGTAAAAATACATGGCATATGAGATGATTTCACTGCTAAGGAAAAAAATATGAAGCCCCAAAGCATAATAGAGAATACCATGGGAGAGGAAATTGCAATGTTGTTTGTCCAGGGAGAGTCCAACATTTAATTAAGAACTGAAAGAGGAAGGGGAACAAGTCTTGGGTACAGGGGTGGGGAAAGGGAGAGAACATTCCAGGTGGAGGGTTTAGCAAGTGCATAGTCCTTGAGGCATGAGTGGGTCTACCATGTCTGAGGAATAGTTGTGAAGCCAGTGCAGATGGAATGAATAAAGAGAGGAGGAGGTAAGGCTGGAGCCATGACAGAATACCTCTTGAAGTTGCTTTCTTTTTTTTTTTTATTTTTATTTTTTTTTCCAGACTGGTGCTGTTCTGGGAAATATACATTGTCTCAGCCGGCTGGGCTGTCAGGGTGGACATTTGAAAGTGCAGTGATTGCATCCCTAGCAAAATTGGTTATCTGACTCTCTGATCCTAAGGGAGATGTTTAGAGTTACAGTCCCATTGTACATTCTACAGATTTTAGCTAAATGACAATATACTTATTAGATGCCACTTGATGTATCATGGATATTTCTATTGTTGAGAAGGTAAATCTGCTGATTGTAACTTTTTCCTAATGCATCTCGTGAATAATATTCAGAGAAATATCAGTTTTCACAAATCCTTTAATTCCATTGAGTCCAGCCCTTTCCTTCATATCATCAGCTACGGACTTCAACTATGAAAGCTGTACATGGTATTAGGTATGGTGGAGAATGTGATGTTCATTAGCACTTAGCAAGTGACTAGATTTTACCTATCCTTGATGTTTTCTCAATGTAATAGTCTCATGCTGTCTTTGTAGGACCCTTTGCAATGACAAATTTCATTGACTGTTATCTATTGTAGTTAAAGTTTAATCTCAGCACCCTGCTGCATACTCCAGGGGTGGGCTCTTTTTCATTCATCTTTGTATCCCAGTAGCCTAGCACATGCTTGAAACGAAGCAATAATACATTCTATCTTCATCTGTCTTTGTGATATCAAATGAAACACATAGGCCAGGATGACTTCATACAGATGATTTATTTTGACTTCTAATTCTGGTGGCTAGAAAGTCCAAAGGTCCTGGCCTACAGGATGGCTGAGAGAACAGAGAATGACAGGCACATGCAGAGAGAAAGGGGACAGCTTGCTTGCTCTCTCTTTTATACCAATCAGCTCTCACAAGGACTAACCTCTTTTGGCCAGATTTAACACTCACTGGGGATCATGAGCCCTCATGACTCTAGTCACAAGAGTGTTGCCTGCGTGATACAATTACCATGAACCAATCACTGCCCATTAGGCCTCACCACCTCCCAATGCCAACTTTTAAATATAAAACGTTGGGAAACAAACCGTGATCCAAACCATGGCATATAATGTTACATATCTCCAAAGCTTCCTAAATTCTAAGAACTGAGCTAAGCATATTGCGTATGTCTCATTCGATCATTGCAAATCCCTAGATGATGCTGTTATTCTCATAGATCAAAAAATGGAGGCTTTAAAGGTTGTCTTAGTCTATTTTTGTTGCTATAATGAAATACCATAGATTTATAAGTGAAGAAAATTATTTTCTCACAATCTAAAGGCCAGTAAGTTCAATATTAAGGCTAGCATTTGGTGTCTAGTGAGGGCCTTCTTGCTGTATCCCCATGTGACAGAAAAGTGGAAGGACAAAAGGACTTATGTTAGTTCCTTTTCAGCTCTTTTATAAGACACTAATTCACTCACAATGGCAGAAACTTTATGGCTTAATTACTACCCCCAAATGCCCCACCTCTTACTACTGCCAGGACAGAGATTAAGTTTCAATACATGAATTTGGGGGAACATTCAGACCATAGCATTCTATGCCGGCCCCCCCAAATCCATGTCCTTCTTGCATGCAAAATATATTTATTCCAACCTAAGAGCAACAAAAGTCTAGCATCAGTTCAAAAAACTAGAGTGTCATCTACATCAGAAATGGGTGAAACACGGGGACTAACATGTGGTGTGGTGGTTAAGGTACTACACACTCCCACATGGCTGACCGCAGTTCAAGTCTCAGACCTGGTGTCTTGCTTCCTCACTTTCTTTCTCTCTCTTTCTGTCACTCTCTGGTCAAATTAAAGTAAGTGAATGAATAAATAAAATTAAATAAAAAATATATTAAAAAATAAATGGGTGAAACTCCAAGTAACTTTTTTTTTGGAATTTTTTATTATCATCATAATCTTCTTTATATTACATTGGATTACATATAACTTTACAGTGGATTACATTGTTTTTTCAAAAGGGAATGCCATGCATGCCAGTCAGTACAGAGACATTAATCTCCCCACTTCAACATTCAATATCTTTTCTATGTTTTCCCCATCATTATTTTTATTGTTCTAATTATTTTTTAAAACAGTCAATTGCTATTTCTCATTTTGCTTGTAAAAATACTTTGCCCATCATGAAATACTTCTCAGACCAATCCAGTTGAGAATACTATACATGTCATCATCAACAGTTAATAACCCCTATCTGTTTCTCACTAACGTCCTGTCTCTCTATTGTTCACTTGCTATCTTTCTCTATCCTCTTCTCTTCACTTACCCCATTCCACACTGTCCTATTCTCATTAAGTACCTTCACTGTGTTTATGTCCTCCGAATTTTTGCTCTCTATTATAGAGTGCGGATAGTCGGTATATATTGAGTGGATACATACAATATCTTTCTTTCATAGCCTGGCTTACTTCACTCAGCAATAGATCCTCCATATCTGACCATTTTCTATCAAATTCCAGGGTCTTGTTATTTTTTATGGCTGAGTAGTATTCCATAGAGTATATATACCACACTTTTCCAATCCATTCATCAGTTTGTGGACATTTAGGTTGGTTCCATGTCTTGGCAATTGTGAATAATGCTGCAATAAACATGGATGTGCAAGCACTTTTCTGACTGAGCGTTCTCCTGTCTTTTGGGTAAATACCCAGAAGTGGGATTGCTGGATCAAATGGTAGTTCTATTTGTAGATCTTTGAGGAACCTCCATATTGTTCTCCACAGTGGTTGAACTAGTTTACATTCCCACCAACAGTGTAGGAGGGTTCCCTTTTCACCACATCCCCGCCAACACTTATCACTTTTTATATTCTTAATCTTTGCCATTCTGACAGGGGTTAGGTGGTATCTCATTGTGGTTTTTATCTGCATTTCCCTTATGATGAGGGATGTCGAGCATTTCCTCATATGCTTTTTGGCTGTTCGTATGTCTTCCTTAGAGAGACTTTTGTTCAGCTCACTTTCCCATCTTTTAATCGGGTTAATCATTTTTTTTCGCATAAGGCACTTGAGTTCCCTATGTATTCTCGTTATCAGTCCCTTGTCTGAGGCATATTTAACAAAAATATTTTCCCATTCTGAGGGTTGTCGGTTCACACTTGTTACTGTGTCCTTTGCTGTGCAGAAACTTCTTAGTCTAATATAGTCCCACTTGTCTATTTTAGGGATTATTGCCTGTGCTTTGGGAGTCTTATTTAAGAAGTCTTTGCCTACTCCAATGTCTCCCAGAGTTTCCCCAGCATTTTCCACAAGTAGTTTTATTGTCTGAGGTCTTAGGTTCAGATCTTTGATCCATTTTGAGTTGACTGTTGTTAATGGTGAAAGATGGGGGTTCAGTTTCATCTTTCTGCAGGTGGATACCCAGTTTTTCCAGCACCATTTACTAAAGAGGTTTTCCTTTTCCCAATGGATTGACTGATATCCTTTGTCAAAGATCAGTTGGCTATAAGCTTTGGGAGTTATTTCTGGGGTCTCTATTCTCTTCCATTGGTCCACATGTCTGTTTTTATGCCAATACCATGCTGTTTTGATGACCACAGCTTTATAGTATATCTTGGGATCAGGGAGTGATATGCCTCCTACTCCATTCTTCTTACGCAGGATTGCTTTTGCAATACGAGGTCTTTTATGGTTCCAGACAAATTCTATAATTGTCTTTTCTAGATCTCTGAAGAATATCTCTGGTATTTTGATTGGAATTGCATTAAACATGTAGATTAATTTGGGTAGAATTGCCATTTTGATTATGTTAATTCTACCAATCCAGGAGCATGGGATGTCCTTCCACTTTTTTATGTCACTTTCAATGTCTTTTTTAAGATTCTCGTAGTTTTCTTTATAAAGGTCTTTGACTTTCTTAGTTAGGTTTATCCCTAGGTATCTTATACACCTTGTGGCTACGGTGAAAGGGATTCCTTTCTTCAGCTCTGCTTCATTCAACTTGTTGTTCATAAATAGAAATGCTATAGATTTTTGGATATTGGTTTTGTATCCTGCCACCTTGCTTTTCACTTATTACTTATTACTTCAAGCAGTTTTTTCATGGATACCTTTGGGTCTTTTAAGTATACCATCATGTCATCTGCAAATAAAGATATTTTCAGCTCTTCTTTGCCTATTCGAATACCTTTAATATTGTTCTCTTCTCTGATTGCAATAGCTAAGACTTCCAGTACTATATTAAAGAGCCGTGGAGAAAGTGGGCAGCCTTGCCTAGTACCTGTTTTCAGAGGAAAAGCTTTCAACTTTTCCCCATTCAGTATAATGTTAGCTGTAGGTTTTTCATAGATGGCTTTTATTGTGTTGAGATATGACCCTTCTATACCAATCTTACTGAGAATCTTAATCATAAAAGGATGTTGTATTTTATCAAATGCTTTCTCCACATCAATTGAGATGATCATATGTTTTTTATCTTTCTTTCTGTTAATGTGGTGTATTACATGTATGGTCTTGCATATATTGAACCACCCTTGCATCCCTGGTACAGGTAACATTTATTTTTAGACAAATTTTTCTACAGCTATGAACCTATGAAATCAGACAAGGTATATGCTTTTATATTACAATGGTGGGACAGGCATAGGATAAGACATTATCATTTTAAAAAAGTAAATATAGTCAAGAGGAAATTGGGAAGAGGTCCAAGTAAGACCAAAATTCAGTAAGGCAAACAGCATTAATAATCCTTAAGGCTTGAGAATAATCTCTGACTCCATGTTGCACACTTCAGAAACAGTGGGACTCTGTTACAGAATAGTTACATACTGGGGGCTCTATAATTCTGGGGTCTCAAGGGCTGCCTTTTCCCCATGGTTCCACTAAGCATTGCCCTAGTGAGAGATTTCGATGATGACCCTGTCCCCATGGTTCTACTGGACATTGTGACATTTCTGTATCTGGGCCATAAAGTTCTCTGAGGCATTCTATGAAATTCAGATGGAAGTAGCCATGTCTACAAAATGTGTGCACTCTGCCCACTTGCAGAGTTAAGACCACAAAGATGCCACCAAGATTTACAGCCGGTACCTTCTGGAGTGACAGACCCTTTTGAGTCACATATGGAGCTGCCAGGAAGTGCACCACTAGAATTCAGAGAGTAGAGACTCAAGTCAGTGCACAGAAGCAAATGCTGAGATCCTGTGGGCACCCAGGGCCCTTCTTCTGACATAGTTCTCTCCCCCAGACCTTAACACTGGGAGCCTGTGATAGAAGGGACAGCCCTGATAATGTTTGAAATGCTGTTAGGGTCATTCTTCTCTTGTCTTCATGAATAGTATGAATAGTATTTGGTGCCCATCTACCCTTATGAAATGGTTGCTTGGCCACACCCTTGGCATTTTCTCTGCCTTTTTTGTCTTTATAACCAGGCCGGAATCAGGCCAGGCTGAGATTCTAAATCTTGAATTCTGCTTCTTTCTTGATTATAAATTCTGTTTTTGATTCATTTTTCAATCTTCACATTTTACTATGAACAGTAAGGAGAAGCGATTTAGCACCCTGAATGCTTAGAGATTTCTTTTGCCGAATATCCTGGTACATTGTGCTTAACTGTTGCCTTCCACCAAACCCCAGGGCACAGACACAATCCAGACAAGTCTTTGCCATTTTGTAATAAAGATGGCCTTTTCTCCAGTTTCCAATAAGATATTCTTTATTTCCATCTATAACCTCATCATAATAACCTTTGCTGTCTGTATTTCTGCAAGCATTCTGATCACAACAACTTAGATAATTTCTGAGAAGACTGAGACTCCCTCTGTAGTTCTCTGCTTCTGAGCCTTTACTAGAATGGTGTTTAGCCCTTTTTTATGGCATTCCAGGCTTTTTCTAGCATACACTTCAAAACTGTTCCAGCCTCCACCCATTGCCCAGTTCCAAAGCAGATTCTACATGTTTAAAAGATGTTACATCGACATCCCATTTCTCAGTGTATCTCTCTCTCCGTCCATTTGTGGTGCTATAACAGATACCTAAGACTAGGTAACTTATAAAGAGCAGAAATTTATTTCCTGTAGTTCTAAAGACTGTGGAATCTAAAATCACAGTCTGGTTTGGAGTCTGGTGAGGTCCTGCTCCTTTGATGGTATCTTCTCACAGTAGCACCCTCACATGGTAGAAGGCACAGGGACAAAAAAGCCAAAGCCAGTTTTCCCTAGCTCTCTTATAAGGCAGTAATACATTCTTATGGGCATAGCCCTCACTGCTCAAAAAGGCCACATCTCTTTATACCACCACAATGGGAATTAAGTTTCAACGTGAATTTTAGAGGAAAAACCAGCATTCAAACTACAACAAAGGTTCAGTGATTATCCCAAGGCTTCGGGGCAAGAAGTGGCCTTAAATATAGGCTCCCTAATTTCAAAGCCACCAGTTATTCAACCCTTTAATTGATATTTGTTGAATCAGTAAAGATGAGTAGTAACCTGCAAATGTTGCTGGGTAATACAGCGAAGTGGAGCCTTTGGCTCAATGTCTTCTACCTTCTCGATTTTTCTCCCTGTGTCCATATCCCAAGGCTGTTATTTTGCTAAACCAAATTCTGAAGTAAAACTAATTTTATTTCTTTATAACCACTATAGATATAAAATGTTAATTGATTAGTGTATAGAACATAGGGGCTTCCTAACCCAATCTCTTTTGCTTATTTTTAACAACGTTATGAGTTTATGAGTTACAAAGAGCACACTTATTTTTGGGGGGAGCACATTTCTTTTCATATATATTTTTTTAGTCATTCATTTACCAGAACAGTTTATCTTTGTGAAGTAGAGATAAACGTTTGTTATGAATGAGTAGGAAAATGTTCAATATATCCTATAATCATAAGAATTGGTCAAAGTCAGAATTTTCCATGAACCTCTACTACCCTCTTACTTGTATCTTATCCTTCTAGAATTATTTGTATTCAGCAATGATTTTGATTTCATAGCAAAGATTTATGAAGGTATTCTAACACTTTGATGAGAATTATTAGGTTGAGCCATTTTAAATACTACTCTGCCCTTTTTTAAGTGGTAAAAGTGGTAGTTTTCTATGGCTTTAGCTAAAAAAGAAAAGTGTAAAGAGGCTGACTTTTTTTATTAAAGAAGATTTGAATCTAAGAATTTCTGTGTAAGCTGATGGGTAACATATGATTAACTGCTTTACTTGGCTTGCACAACACTTTGAACTGATAAGTCAAATGAACGACACGTCCCAGGCCGCACCAGGAAAACCACACAGGCAGCCAAAGACCTTCATCTGTTGTCACAGCAGTGCCCTGTCAGTGGGCAAGTAGACAAGGAAGAAAAAAACGTGAGCATGTCCTATAAGAGTTTGACAGGATAGGTTGTAACTTGGCAGCAAACTATGAACTTACTAAAGGTCAAAACCTGGACTTGGCACCCATGTCTCACAGAACTTGCTTATCTTGAAGTTTCAGAACTGTCTTCCCATGTGCCCTGCTTATCAAATGGCAAGACAAAAAAAAAAAAAAAAACAAGGAACATTTGTTGTTCTCCTTGCTCCAATTTAGCCATGCTGCTCTGGAACTGGGAAGCTAATATGTGGAAACTAGGTTGCTGGGTTATCATAAAGCAGCTGAGTAACCCTAATAATGAACCTAACAAAAGCCAAGGTAAGTGTGGGCCTTATAGAGATGTCCTGGTTCCCATGAAGTTGCGGCAAAATTGACCTCTAGAATAGCAGTGAGTGGATCCAGTTCACATGGCACCATCATGAGTGTCAGGGAATAGGCTAGAGATTAGGACTTAGAAAGTCTATGGATGAAGAAAAAAATGAACTCAGCAGGAGAGATACATGCTCAGTGAGGAAAATACCATGAAAGTAGAAGCAGCATCAGGGCAGCAGGAGATGTCAAGGGAATTTTGCCTCAAATACTTTCACATTCCACATGCAAGTGTGTTGTGCTGAGAAAAGTGGGCAAATGCTTTTAAGTGAGGTAACATTTAAATGAAATAACATTGGAAGTGATCTATTATAGGTATTCAGTTAAATCCCTCCTTACAAAATCAAGGGTCAGTGACAGAAGCTCTATGTTAATATGTCTTTGTTATAATATATACATATATATATGGATGTGTGTTTTTATTATATATAGAGAGAGATATGAATGTGTTTGCATAAATATCAGTTATTTCTCTATAAGTCTATCTGGGCATCTGTGTCAGCAGACAATATTAAGACTGTGAATATCTATAACCATTTATACTTTGATTTATACTAATTTGGGGGTGTGTCTTATGTCCATTTTAGACTAATAGCTCTTGATAGCAGTGCATTTCTCCTCAACAGTGTCTTCCAAATAGTGCTTCTTTATAACTGCTTGATGGATGAAAGAATGGCTGGATGGATACTATCAACTGAGGGCATTAGTGGACAATTGCAGATTTATAGTTGCTATCATCAGTATGAGCTTCAAGTCATATCTTCTGTAGCACAAGGCTTTGCTACCTTTGAAGGTTGGCAAGACTAAGGGCTGATTTTACCCAGATGTATTTCTACTAACAAACATGAATTTCTTACTAACTTTCAGTGGTGAAATACAGGACTGAATTGGAAAAAAAAAAGAAAGGCCAGGGAAATTATTAATTTTTTTAATCTATTAAACTAAATTTAAACAAAATCAATAGAGTAGTAACCTGAAGTGCAGTAGTTTTATTTATTGAAATAACATGTTTTATAGGCATATCCAAGACTATTATCACACAATATCTGAAGAAATTAAGTC
>NW_006160198.1:954600-957132 GCF_000334495.1 Tupaia belangeri chinensis
CCCAGGGACCAGCAGGTGGAGTGAAGGTTAAGGTGCTGGACTCCCACATGGCTGACCATGGTTTAAACCCTGGATCCAGCAGCCTAAAAATCATGCTAGATGCATGGACATACATGCCTAAAATCCCAAGAGGAGAATGGAGCAGAAGGGACTGCAGCATGACCATCCCCCTTGGGAAGTGATTTCTCACTTTTCCTCTCTTTGGCTTTGTCTCTCTCTAGTGAGCACACGTGACCTACAAAAATCTATAAAAAAAGAGAAACGAAAAAAAGGAAAGATTTTTTTTTTTAACCTTGGATTTTCTTCTTTATTTTGCATGGAAAATTGATTTGGTGGCTAGAACTACTGCTTCTATCATGCAAGCATGAGGAAGATGTTAATGCAATGTCATATTCCAAGTCTTTAATATGCATGAGCCTCTGCTCTAAAATTAAGAAAACCCTCTTTTCAGAATGTTTGTTACATAGGAAAAAATAAATACATGCACAAATAATTTGCTTATACGTCTGTTTGTGTTTTCATTTACTCAGAAGCCAGTGCTGTCTCTCACTGATATAGTAATGTTTGTCCCAATGGTTGTTCATAGTTACTACTAGAATGAAGTGAATGTGGAGAAGTCTCATTGCTAAATTAAGAGTGATTCCCAGGGACCAGCAGGTGGAGTGAAGGTTAAGGTGCTGGACTCCCACATGGCTGACCATGGTTTAAACCCTGGATCCAGCAGCCTAAAAATCATGCTAGATGCATGGACATACATGCCTAAAATCCCAAGAGGAGAATGGAGCAGAAGGGACTGCAGCATGACCATCCCCCTTGGGAAGTGATTTCTCACTTTTCCTCTCTTTGGCTTTGTCTCTCTCTAGTGAGCACACGTGACCTATGGCACAAAACCTGAAAAAAAAAAAAAAAAAACAATGCTTCCTGTAAGAGAATTACCTTCTTATAAGCTGTGAAAAATTAGCAAGAGAGGGTGCTGCTGGCTTTCCATTCCTCCTGTGCTTATAGATTATAGGAATGCTTTGATGAAGGCTGATTGTGTGTGCATTTTTGTGTACATGAAAGAAGTAGATAAAAAGAGCTCTTTGTCATCAGTTGACAGACTCTGGAATTGGGGAAGAGAAATCACATTGGCTTGATTATGCTTACAGGATGATATCCTATGTCAATAAAAAAAATAAACAAAGACTATATGTGTGTGTCTACTGTGGCATTGGACTGTGCTAGGTGCTGAGGTTGTTGCAAAAGAAAACAAAAACTAAAAATAAACTAACACAAAAAACAAGGCCCTGTCTTTAAAGAATGTATGGCCTACCTGAGTATACCACACAGGTAGATATGGAAAAATAGAAATTTTTTAAACAGGTAATTAAAAACCCAAATGAGTAGTGTGGGGAAAAGTCAGAGGAGGCAGAATAGAAGTCTTCATGAAACAAGCAGGAGTCAGAGGATGGCAGATTGTGACAGGGAAGCAGTTGAAGATATTGTGGCGAAGTGGCTTAGGACAAGGAGCTGAGGTGAAAAAGCCCAGAAGAGCTCCCGGGTGCAGGGTGAAGATTACGTGATAGGTGAGATGGTTCCTCTAGTGAGAAAATGTACAAGAAGAGCCTGGGAAGGGAGCCTCCCACCAGAAGGTAGAGGACAGCACATACTAGATTAAAGACTTGGAATCTTCTTGTCAGGAAGCTTGCTTTCCAGGAAGAGATCACTCAGATGAGAAACTGACATCTGAAAAGAAAAGAAAAAAATCATTCCAGTGGTAGTTCAGAGGAGGGATTAGAATGGAAGAACTTGATGGTGGGTATAACTGGAAAAAGATTTTGCATGAAGAATCAATAGATCCAGTTAGATAAGGGTGGCAGAAAGGGAAGAAGACCTCAAAAGTGATTTTTCAGACTCTAAACTTGAGGTGCCAGTTGCAGAATACAGAACCACATGAATTATACAAAATTTAAAGAAAATTAATGATATGAAAAAAATATTAAAAAAAACTAAATTGGGTGATCAGCATGTCTTAAAAGTCTCTAAGGAGAGACACTCACATACTTGAGAGTTACGTGCATTTTGAAATCTTTCAAAATATGTTTTGTCAATTTGTGAGTGTATTTCAGCTAGGTATATTGTAGAGACTAGTTTGTTTACTTCATGTAATATTTAGCTGCCTTACTGAACATTTGGCTCTTTTTTTTCAACTAACAGATAATGCTACAACTGACAATCGCAGAACTTACACTTTAACTGATTACTTGAAAAATACTTTCAGAGTGAAGTCCTATACCTTGTGGTGGATTTCAGGTAAGAATTATTTTGGGGGGAGGTTTGAATTGTTATGTTTATGTTCATTCTAGATAGATTGTGTTATGGGACACTTTTATGACACTGAGAAGATAGCATCCTTTTCTTTTTTGACATTTTTTTTTAAATTGTTAGAGTGGCAGAGAGAGAGAGAGCATAGTTCCTCAATGAGGCCCAGTCACACCACAGTCCCTTATTCCTCCATTTCTCCATCATGCTGAAATTATTTTGGGCACACAT
>NW_006160198.1:957215-971439 GCF_000334495.1 Tupaia belangeri chinensis
TCTTTCTTTCTTTCTTTCTTTCTTTCTTTCTTTCTTTCTTTCTTTCTTTCTTTCTTTCTTTCTTTCTTTCTTTCTTTTCTTCCTTCCTTCCTTCCTTCCTTCCTTCCTTCCTTTTTTTCTTTTTTATTTTTGAGAGGTTTTTGCTATAGGGTGCATGTGCTCACCAGAAAGACAGAAACAGAGAGACAGAAAGTGAGAAATCACCCCCCCACGCACCCCAGGGGATGGCCACGCCGCAATCCCTTCTCCTCCATTCTTCTCTCAGGATCTTGGGCACGCACACACATGCACTAGCATGAGTTTAAGCCACCAGGTCCAGAGCTCGACCCATGGTCAACTAAATGGAGTCCAGCGACATACCCATTATGTCCACTGCTGGTCCCCAGGATGTGTTTTTCAAGCCTTCAAGGACGGGATTTAGAACTGTAGCCGGCCATGTAAGATCTGGCTCCCTTAACCAGTAGTCTATGGGGCTAGCCCTAAAAAAGCTTGCTTTTTCCTTTTTCTTTTTTATTTGTTATAGGGACTATGCATGCACCAGAAAGAAAAAGATAAAGAGAGAGAGAAAGGGAAAAAGCACCCCACACACACCCGGGAGGGGGGTGGGTGGCCATCCGTAATCTCTTCTCCATTCTCCTCTCAAGATTTTGAGCACACATGCACACATGCCCAGAGTGTTTTTCAAACTGTTAGATCTGGAATTTGAACTTCTCAGTCAGTCATCTGGGGTTCAGCCACCTTAACCACCATGCCACTAGCAGTCCCAAATAGCATTTTTAAAAACTGGGATGAACAGTAATTTTTTTTTTCTATCGTAGAGTGTGGCAGGAGAAAAGACAAAGGGAAACCTAAGTATTTCATTGATAGGAACTATGAAAGTTAAATGTGAATTTAAACCTTGACAATAAGAATGGAAAAAAGGAATGTCTGTTAGTGTAATATTCTTTATTTATGTTTTTCCATCTTAAAAAGTCCTTATTTAATCTTTGTGTGAACTTAAATCTTAGACTTTATTGCACAATTGTTAGCTTATGAAAGTGTTAACAGTACCTTGAAATAATGATCTGGCCATTTTCTCTCTTTAGATCATGAATATCTCTACAAACAAGACAATAATATCTTGCTATTCAGTGCTGAATATGGAAACAGCTCCATTTTCTTGGAGAACAGTACATTTGTATGTTTAATCACATAATTAATTCATGCATGAAATTCTGGGGGAATTTTTTTCATAACCTTTCAAATCATGAGTACTATCATTTCTCATCCTGTTGGACTCTCTCTGCAGCATATGGCACAGTGGATCTTTCTCTCCTTCTTGAAATGCTCCCCGCCTTGGCTACTTTTTAGTATCTTTTGACGATTCCTCCTCCTCTGCCCATATTTTTAAATGTAAGTGCTCCTCGGGGCTCTGTCTTCCCTTGCTGGCCTCTCTCCTCACTTCGCATGATCTCCTTACATGAATTTCATACACTTCCACAGCATCAGCACTCTCATTTTTGGCCTTGATTCTCAAATACACGCATTTAACACTAACCTCCTCCCAAGATCCATGCTTCCAGTAGCCTGCTGGCTCCTGCACACGGATGGCCTACAAGCATTTTCAACTCAGTATCCCAAATTAAATTCGTTGTCTCCCCTTCACAATTCTAGCAAACTGAAAGCATCTTATTCCTCTTTCTGAGCTCCCGCTCTTGGTAAACAGTGCCTCAGTTCTCCTCCAAGTCATTTATACAAGAAACCTCAGAAACCTTGACTTCTCTGTCATCTTCTATATTTAGTTCCTCAACAAGCCCTATCAGTTTCCCCTCTGTAAGTAGCTCAAAGATTTCCATTTCCACTGTTTAGTTCTGGTTCAACCACACTCATTTAATCTTGTAGCAATTGCTGCAACTTGTGTCCTTGTCTTCATTCTGTAGGCCTGTAGGCCAGACCACAGCATTGCACAAGTCCAGGCTGATACAGTTTGTCTGCCCTCCCCTTCTTTTCAGCTGTGTTGCCAGATTATTGTAATAGATATGATACTGTCACTTCCATAGGCAAACAACAGGTCACAATTCCACCTCTTATATTTAGGCTTCAGCCACTTTTCTAATTTGATGTTCTCTTACCTTCCACTGTGTCTGACACACCCCCTACTGCATTTAAGTTACACATAACTCTTACACATTCCTCAAGCATGTCCACTCTTACCAACACCTGGGGTTTTGCTCATGCTGTTCCTCCTGCTGAGAAAGTTCTCACTGTTCCTGGTCCCCACGCTCACGGCCATCTTTCCTTGGTTAGAATTAATCCTTCCCTCCCTGGCTTTCTAACCCTGATTGTCATCTGCCTTGTATCATGGTTATCTGTGTGAGTGAATGTGCCATTCCTCTGGAACAGGGCACTTCCAAGGTATAAGTCATGTGTCTAGAACAATATTAAGTACTTAATGGCAGTTTAATTGAATTGCTCAATTTTCTTTTTTCTATTTGATTGACAGGATGAGTTTGGGCATTCCTTAAGTGATATTTTGGTATCTTCTGATCTACAGTTTGTTCTCTTGGAATACAACTATGTCAAGGTAAAATAAATGTTTCCTTAGTGTGGATTGAAATAACTTTAGAGTATGTTATTTTATAACTTATTTCAAGTACATGGCTTCTTAAGATTAACATGAAAGCAAACATAGATACCAGAGACAGTGTGGGAGGAGAGTGGGAGATGGCAGAGGGTAAGAGATAGATAATCAAAGACTAGGAAAAAAAAGCAAAACATACAGAAAACAAGAAATGGAAAATTATTTGTTGACGATAACATGTATGCTGATGTGCTTGATTGAGCCAATATACAGTGTACTCTGGATGGAAAATCATTTTGTATGTTGTCATGATGTACAGTGAATGAATGTAAATAAATAAATTTAAATTAAAAAAAAGATTGACATGTAAGTAATGTAATAGTTGCTAAGATATCATTAATTCCAAATCAAAGAATCATTCTCATTCATAAAAGATAAGCCCAACAAATGTTTCTAAAGAAATTCATTTTGGGAACCAGCAGTTAGCATAATGGCTATGTCGTTGGACTCCCATGTAGTCGACCACGGTTCTCGTCCCGGACCCGGTGGCTTAAAATCCATGCCGGGTGCGTGTGCGTGCATGCCCAAGATCCCGAGAGGAGAATGGAGAAGGGATTGCGGCGTGGCCATCCCCTCTGGGGGGGGATTTCTTGCTTTCTGTCTCTCTGTCTCTCTCTGTCTGTCCGGCGAGCACACGTGCCCTATAGTGAAAAACCTCTTAAAAAAAAAAAAAAGAAATTCATTTTTAGTCCTTTCAGACAGTAAAAAGCATAATTAACACTATTATAGATATCAATAAGTTAATAGAATTTTGTAATAGGTATTTATCTATACTTTAGAAGGAAGTTTACATGGCTGGCTTGTATGTCCAGTGATACAACTCCTTTTCTTTGTCTCTGCTTCTAGTTTAGAAAAGACCCTCTGAAATACTTACTTCAAAAAAAATTAAACTTCTAGTCCTCCAAAACAGTCTCTGTAAGACATCCTATACCACATCCTGGCCTTCAGGTTCCCCATTTACAAACTGTTGTAAGGAGAAGAGGTTCAGCCCCAATCACCAGGAGCACTTAGTTTCGTCGGTCACCCAGTGCAACACCACATTCTCATTCATTTAGGAACAGTTACAGCTTCATCACACATCCTCTTCCAGTTTAGAATAGGTGCAAATAGCTGGTCATTTTAACTTCAGCTTTTCGGTTGTGCATGGATTTAACAATAGTTGTCAAGTACAGAAAGTTTTGATAGTGTAGAAATGGTTAAAAGCCTATGGTGATATTCCATATTGCAAACAAAATACAAGGCTGGGAATTCCCCGCCCTTGCTCCCCCCACCCCCAGTATAAATATTAAGTGGCCTTATCTCACACACCAACACTTTTGTATTTAGGCCAAGCAAACCATTCCCTACTTCATTTGCCATGTCAGAATGGTGACTTTCAATCATAATATTTACCCTAGGTTCCCGTGGGAGGCTCCATTTCCTGTCCATAAAGACTCTCTGACTATACTTCTGCTAAACCTATCAACCATAAGGCAATCAGAATCCATTGTTAATTTTAACACATCTGTGCCCAACTAATGGGTCATTTCTTTAACTAAGTGCTTCTTTTGGCAATTTAAAGAAATTGACTTAAAGGTTTTTTAAAATTCCATGTCCAGGTTCAATCCCCAGATCAGTAAACTGAAGTCCCTGGAGGTAAAGCTGATATCAATATCTTTTTAAAGTGCTGTAGATTATTTGAATGGATAACAAGGGCTTAAAAACTACTGAAGAAGAGTTGTCCTTTTAAATACTGACATGTGATAATAAAATAGAAACACAAAGGCAATACCAATACAATGTACCACTGAGCCAGGTTGAACAAGTGCCGTTTGTTGTGCACTAACAGATGCATTTCACTGGTAGGTAGACCTCTGCTGGTGATTTGCAGTTGGTGGGCCACTGGATTTCCTTGTGTATGTATTGCTTTTGCTATTTTCACTCTGTCCCTTTTTCCCTTGTCATCATGCTTCAGACAACATCCAAACGGCTCCTTTTAAATCATTTGCCACACTTAAGTTTACACCCTCCAGTGGTTTCCCATTACACTCAGAATAAACATTTACTCTACCCACAACACCTACGAGTTGTGGGATTAGGCTCCAGACCACCTATCTGAACCCATCTCCTTTGACCCTCTTCTGACTCACCATGTTTGGCCAGAGCTTCTTGTCTCTACCTGAATTATAAATCAGTTGGGAAGGTTTTGAAAAACTACAATGTCAGGACCAGCAGTTAGCATAATGGCTATGTTGCTGGACTCCCATGTAACCAACAGCAGTTCGAGTCCCGGACCTGGTGGCTTAAACTCACACCGGGTGCGTGTGTGTGTATGCCCAAGATCCTGAGAGGAGAATGGAGGAAAAGGGTTTGTGGCATAGCCACACCCCTGGGGGGTGATTTCTCGCTTTCTGTCTCTCTGTCTCTTTCTGTCTTTCTGGTGAGTGCACACACCCTACTGCAAAAACCTCTTAAAAAAAAAAAAAGAAAAGAAAAGAAAAAAACCACAATGTCTATGGCCCACTCCAAAGCAACTAACTCAGATTAGCTATGGGCTGTACACAGACACGGATAGATGTAAATGTTTTCAGGAGATTCAGTGATCCCCAGCTGAGGAACTTTAAGGACACTGCTCTTTCTTTTACTCAGGCATCATCCTCATTCTCATTGAGGGCCAAAGCACTTTCTAATGCCTCCTCCTGGGGCCTCCTTCCCTCTTGCATCATATGCTCTGCCTTTTCGGTAATTAGGTTCAGGCTTTCTAGGATCACTTCATCTGACAATGCTCCCTGCCACTCTGTTCCACCAATACTCCCTAATCACTCTCTATCATATTAGGCTATTTTAGTTTTTTTTTTTTTACAATACTTTGTAATATTTTATTATTTATTTATTTGATATTTTAAAAATCTGGCTTATTTATTTTAGCACCAATTTCTCTGTGTTTTAGTCACTGCTATACCCCTAGCACCTAGGACAGAGCCACGTAGCAGATACTCAACAAATGTTTATTAAATGAATACATGTTTTATTGAGAATCACTAAATTATACGGTTATTGAAAGTAGGGAGCCAATTATCCTGTTTTCTTTTTCACTTCTGAGAATATTCTGTAGAAATTTCTGTGCTACATAGATGTCTTGACTAATCAATTTTCAAGAAATGTATTCAGGAGAAAGAAAAGTTTTTTTTTTTTTTTTTTTTTTTTTTTTTTTTTTTCTGAGAGGTTCTTGCTATAGGGCATGTGTGCTCGCCAGAAAGACAGAGAGATAAAAAGCGAGAAATCACCCCCTGGGGGGATGGCCACGCTGCAATCCCTTCTCTTTCATTCTCCATGCCCGTCGTGAGTTTAAGCCACTGGGTCCAGGACTCGAACTGCGGTGGGCTACATGGGAGTTCAGCAACACAGCCTGGTTACGCTAACTGCTGGTCCCAGAAAAGTCTAATTTCATCACATGTCCTTGAAGGCCCATTGTCCAGTATTCTTTAGATCCTAATACATGGTTTTCTTTGGCTGAGTCAGTGCATCCAGAATGTTATAATCTGCAATTACAAGTTGTGGCTACAAATAAATAAGTGAGTGAATGAATAAGTTCATAAATAAGTGAAGTACTGTGCATGTGGCGTGGAGGTACTGCCAGCATTACTGCTTATTGCCTAATGTTCTGGAGATGATAATAATAGTTATATTATCTATTGCATTTTTGACAGTGTTAAAGAATCCACTAAGCACCTGATATTGTTGTGGTCATTATCCTCATTTTTTAAAAACAAAATTGAAGCTTAGAAAGAAACTTACCTGATATTACACAGTAGAGATTAGATTCCAGAGTAGAGGTCTCCAAAGCTCGTGTCCTTCAATATAATTTTTTTCTTTATGCTTCAATCTCTCTTTGCTGCAATGTTCTTATTTTTTTTAAGTTTATTTTTTTCTATGAGAGAAAAAGAGAGAAAGAGAGGGAATCTCAACAGGATCTTCATGTCTTGATCTGCCCTCAGTCTCAGTCAGCACAAATAAGAAGCACACGCACATGTTCCCAGTGTGTACAGGGAGGCCCCGGACACAAACCTGAAACCTTCCTGTGTGGTCCACTTGTGTCACTGCTGCACCATTGCCTGGCTTTACGACAGTACTCCTTTCCCCTTCTTTGTGTAGCAGTCCTCTGCCACTAAACTCAACCTAAGAGTCATCTTTTCTAAAAGCCTCTCCTTCTCCCCAAAACCTAATTTATGATCTCTGCCTCTTCCACTCACCTTCACTGTATTTCTTGGCATATCCTATCGTGCTCCCTTTATTTAACTTCACTTATGCATTTGACTATGTGGTCTTTGAGGAGAAGGGTCCCGTGTTATCCAGTCATGTCTGGTAGATGAAAGTTGCCAACATTTATAAACTAAATAAATTGATGACTCTGTTTCAAAAATGAAAAGAACATGCCAAGCATCTTTTACATTGAATGGTGATTCTTCAATCCTGAAATGATCTCAACCCTTCTTAATATTTGTAGCCTGCACTATATCTTTTGGCTTTAGTAAATATGCACTTGAGATTGCTCACAAACAAACATAGGGTGTGTCAAAATAATTCTAAATTCAGGAAAGGAAGGTATGAATGATAAAATGTGGAAATTTAATCAATTTTTTTTTGATATGAGAACAGTTAAAACTTTCATTTTTCTTAACAAGTAGTCTTTCACGCTATGGCAAGTGCTAGGATTAATGTGTGCGCAGAAAGTACACATTGGTTTCCTGTGGTCCTGAAAAGTTTTATTGGAGGAGATAATGCCAAAGGTTACAGATAAAGTCCAGAGGAGTTTGTACTAGATGTTCTCTAGGATACTTTTGAACTTCAAAATTCTAGGCATCTACATAGGGAATTGTAAGATACAATAAAATTCGAGAATTATGCAACCATATATTACCAGATCTATCATCTTGAGCTTCTACAGCAAACGGCCAAACAATGAGGACTCACAGAAGCCTGGCATGTCTGTTCTCTCTTATAGATCTGGAGGCATTCCTACACAGCCTCATATGCCGTTTATGACCTAAACCTCAGGTCAGTGACTTCCCCATCAAATCTATTAGGCTCTTCTACAGTAATTTTGTTTATTTATTTATTTATTTATTTTTAAGAAAGATAAACTCTTGGGGCCTGCAGGTGGCATGGTATTTAAGGCACTGGACTCTCACATGGCTGATTGTGGATCTAGTCCTAGCAATGATGGCTTGAAAATCCCTCTGGGCATGTGTGTGTGCGTGCTCAAAATCCTGAGAAGAGCATGGAGAAAAATAGACTGAGGCATGACCATCTACCCTGGGGAGTGATTACTTACTTTCCCTCTCTCTCTCTGACAAGCCCTACAGAAAAATCCACCCCCCCAAAAAAAATAAATAAATAAAATAAGCCCACTGTTACTCTTTTGGTGATGCTTATTTTTATCTTTATTCTAGGAAGCTGATTACAGAAGAGAGAATTCCAAACAATACACAATGGATTGCATGGTCACCAGAGGGTCATAAATTGGTCAGTAAATCTCTCCAGTTGTCAAAAAGATATTGACTTAAATCTTTCATAGACAGAGAGATAAAAAGCGAGAAATCACCCCCTGGGGGGATGGCCACGCTGCAATCCCTTCTCTTTCATTCTCCATGCCCGTCGTGAGTTTAAGCCACTGGGTCCAGGACTCGAACTGCGGTGGGCTACATGGGAGTTCAGCAACACAGCCTGGTTACGCTAACTGCTGGTCCCAGAAAAGTCTAATTTCATCACATGTCCTTGAAGGCCCATTGTCCAGTATTCTTTAGATCCTAATACATGGTTTTCTTTGGCTGAGTCAGTGCATCCAGAATGTTATAATCTGCAATTACAAGTTGTGGCTACAAATAAATAAGTGAGTGAATGAATAAGTTCATAAATAAGTGAAGTACTGTGCATGTGGCGTGGAGGTACTGCCAGCATTACTGCTTATTGCCTAATGTTCTGGAGATGATAATAATAGTTATATTATCTATTGCATTTTTGACAGTGTTAAAGAATCCACTAAGCACCTGATATTGTTGTGGTCATTATCCTCATTTTTTAAAAACAAAATTGAAGCTTAGAAAGAAACTTACCTGATATTACACAGTAGAGATTAGATTCCAGAGTAGAGGTCTCCAAAGCTCGTGTCCTTCAATATAATTTTTTTCTTTATGCTTCAATCTCTCTTTGCTGCAATGTTCTTATTTTTTTTAAGTTTATTTTTTTCTATGAGAGAAAAAGAGAGAAAGAGAGGGAATCTCAACAGGATCTTCATGTCTTGATCTGCCCTCAGTCTCAGTCAGCACAAATAAGAAGCACACGCACATGTTCCCAGTGTGTACAGGGAGGCCCCGGACACAAACCTGAAACCTTCCTGTGTGGTCCACTTGTGTCACTGCTGCACCATTGCCTGGCTTTACGACAGTACTCCTTTCCCCTTCTTTGTGTAGCAGTCCTCTGCCACTAAACTCAACCTAAGAGTCATCTTTTCTAAAAGCCTCTCCTTCTCCCCAAAACCTAATTTATGATCTCTGCCTCTTCCACTCACCTTCACTGTATTTCTTGGCATATCCTATCGTGCTCCCTTTATTTAACTTCACTTATGCATTTGACTATGTGGTCTTTGAGGAGAAGGGTCCCGTGTTATCCAGTCATGTCTGGTAGATGAAAGTTGCCAACATTTATAAACTAAATAAATTGATGACTCTGTTTCAAAAATGAAAAGAACATGCCAAGCATCTTTTACATTGAATGGTGATTCTTCAATCCTGAAATGATCTCAACCCTTCTTAATATTTGTAGCCTGCACTATATCTTTTGGCTTTAGTAAATATGCACTTGAGATTGCTCACAAACAAACATAGGGTGTGTCAAAATAATTCTAAATTCAGGAAAGGAAGGTATGAATGATAAAATGTGGAAATTTAATCAATTTTTTTTTGATATGAGAACAGTTAAAACTTTCATTTTTCTTAACAAGTAGTCTTTCACGCTATGGCAAGTGCTAGGATTAATGTGTGCGCAGAAAGTACACATTGGTTTCCTGTGGTCCTGAAAAGTTTTATTGGAGGAGATAATGCCAAAGGTTACAGATAAAGTCCAGAGGAGTTTGTACTAGATGTTCTCTAGGATACTTTTGAACTTCAAAATTCTAGGCATCTACATAGGGAATTGTAAGATACAATAAAATTCGAGAATTATGCAACCATATATTACCAGATCTATCATCTTGAGCTTCTACAGCAAACGGCCAAACAATGAGGACTCACAGAAGCCTGGCATGTCTGTTCTCTCTTATAGATCTGGAGGCATTCCTACACAGCCTCATATGCCGTTTATGACCTAAACCTCAGGTCAGTGACTTCCCCATCAAATCTATTAGGCTCTTCTACAGTAATTTTGTTTATTTATTTATTTATTTATTTTTAAGAAAGATAAACTCTTGGGGCCTGCAGGTGGCATGGTATTTAAGGCACTGGACTCTCACATGGCTGATTGTGGATCTAGTCCTAGCAATGATGGCTTGAAAATCCCTCTGGGCATGTGTGTGTGCGTGCTCAAAATCCTGAGAAGAGCATGGAGAAAAATAGACTGAGGCATGACCATCTACCCTGGGGAGTGATTACTTACTTTCCCTCTCTCTCTCTGACAAGCCCTACAGAAAAATCCACCCCCCCAAAAAAAATAAATAAATAAAATAAGCCCACTGTTACTCTTTTGGTGATGCTTATTTTTATCTTTATTCTAGGAAGCTGATTACAGAAGAGAGAATTCCAAACAATACACAATGGATTGCATGGTCACCAGAGGGTCATAAATTGGTCAGTAAATCTCTCCAGTTGTCAAAAAGATATTGACTTAAATCTTTCATAGGCAGAGGCTACTAACTCTGATACAAAGTAGATTATCTTAGGAAGCCAGTGCTTTCACTTTAAAATATAGTGTTATTGCCCAAGATAATATTTTCAAGCCTAATACAACAAATACAGCTCCTTAAAGCTTCGATGGAAATCGTTTATTCACTAGGAAAATACTCATTAAACTCTTAAGTTCTAGTTATCTATTATACTTGGATATTTTTTGAATCACACCTTCTTTCTGTGGTTCTATGAATGTCTACATCACTGTAGATATATCTTCATATTCTATAGCTCTAGGAGAACGTCAGAAGTCTAAATGACCTATACATGAAGATGGAATGTTTACCTGCAGTTGAACTTCTCTCCTCCCATGTTGCAACTGCATTCCCTTGGTTCACCACCTCCCTGCCAAAAGAAATGCCCCAACATATATCATCCTATTGAAGTAGTCAGTCAGCCAGGTCTTCTCATATACTTTAGTATCCCAATGGTGGCAGTTGTTAGCTTCTTATTTTTAACAGAGTAAGAATGTTTAGCATTAAATAGGGATTGTAGTCTTTATACTTATAAATTTAAAAAGGGGCAAGCATAATGACTGTCCTGTCTTGAGTTGAATATCTAATAATGGTACTCATTACACTTGCACAGATAAATGTTTTCAAGATGCCAGGATATGGGCCAGCCAGGTGGCATGGTGGTCAAGGAGGTTGGATCTCATATGGCTGACTTCACGGTTTGAGTCCTGGACCTGGCAGCTTGAAAAACATGCTGGGTGCATGTGTGTGCATGCTCAAAATCCTGAAAAGAAAGAGATCACAGCATGCATTCCTGGGGAACTTTTGCACTTTCTCTCTCTGTGTGTCTCTTTCTATCTCTCTCTGGTGAGTGCATGTACCCTATAGACTTACAGCAAAATTAAAAACAAAAATAAACAAATAAAAACTCCAAGATGTAATATATTATAACATATTATTATTGTTATTATTGGTCCTAATTTTTTTTTTGTTATCTTTCTAGGCATATGTTTGGGAAAATGACATTTACGTTAAAATTGAACCAAATTTGCCAAGTCAGAGGATCACATGGACTGGGAAAGAAAATGTAATATATAATGGAATAACTGACTGGGTTTATGAAGGTAGAGACTTTAAACCTTTCTTAAGTCAGAAAAATCTGTAAGTTTTCTTTGTTTGGTTTGTTTTAATATTTTTGCCACAGGGCATGTGTGTTCACCAGAGACAGACAGAGACAGAGAAAGGGAAAGTGAGAAATCACCCCCAAGGGATGATGGCCACACTGCCATCACTTCTCCTCCAGTATCCTCTCAGGATTTGGGCACACATGATCATGCTCCTGGTGCATAAGGTCCCGGACTCAAACTGTGGTTGACCATGTGGGAGTCCAGTGCCTTAACCACGACACTTCCTAATGATCCCAGACCTATAAGCTTTGAAAAATAGTTAAGCATTTGTTTAAAAATGGGGACTTTCAGGGCTGGATTGTAGAATGGCAGTGGGACACAATGTCCTGCCAGGCAGACCCATGTGGTTCAAGTGAATTTGAGTCCAGAGACCTCCCTGAGTATGCTAGGCATGCTCGTGTCCATGATCCAGGCTAATTCATGGGGTGAGTCACAGGGTCGAGACCTTGGCAGGGACACCCTATCTTTTTTTTTTTTTTTTGAGAGGTTTTCGCTATAGGGCGCATGCGCTCGCCAGACAGACAGAGAGAGACATAGAGACAGAAAGTGAGAAATCACCCCTCCAGGGGGGATGGTCACGCCGCAATCCCTTCTCCTCCATTCTCCTCTCAGGATCTTGGGCACGCGCACACACGTGCCTGGTGTGAGTTTTAAGCCACCAGGTCTGGGAAGCGAACCGCGGTTGACAACGTGGGAGTCCAGCGACATAGCCATTATGCTAACTGCTGGTTCCCAGGGTCACCCTATCTTTCTCACGTTCCCTGTCTCATTTATTCATGGTGTAAGTAAATAAATACACTTTTTCTTATGGGTAAATTTGTTGGGCTCCAAAATAAGTAACATTTTTTAAAAAATGTTATCAAATCTCCTTTAGAACTCACAACACCAGGTGTTTCATAAGCCAAGAATTCCTTAATGGTAGTGAGTGCTGCTCTGTCTTCATTGTCTCACAATACTCCCCTTGTCTTTGGCTTACTGCTATAAAGGGCCTTTCTGTGTACATAGCTTTTCTGGCTTTACTGGGCATACATGCCTCTAGATTAACATCAGATATTACTCTAACCTGGCTTATGTAGCCCAGAAGTTACTAAAGAGAGCTTACTACTCCTACAAGATTCAAAAAGATATGAAAATATTGTCTGGAGGTTGGAGAGTAGAGGGGAAGAAAATGCTTATTTTGTAGAAGTTTGCGTTCATTTGCTCCTGGACAAATCATGATTTCTTTTTTTTAAAGAAGATAAAAATTATTATAAAGGTATAGGAGAAAGAGAGTGAACAACAAAACTAAAAGAGTAAAATAGGCGTGTTCTCTCTTTTAGGAAAAAGCGTTTCCGAAAAAATTAGGAAAACATTTTAGAAACTTATAAAATACTGAAAAACATTTACATGTCTGTAGTTGCCAAGATAAAAGGTGTTTTGAGGCTGTTCAAAACTGTTTGAGATGGGACCAGCAGATGGTGTAATGGCTATGTCATTGGACTCTCATGTAGTCGACCACAGTTCGAGTCCCAGACCCAGTGGCTTAAACTCACACCAGATTTGTGTGCATGCATGCCCAAGATCCTGAGAGGAGAATGGAGGAGAAGGGATTGCAGCGTGGCCATCCCCCTGGGGGTGATTTCTCACTTTCTGTCTGTCTCTCTCTGTCTCTGTCTTTCAGCAAAAACCTCTAAAAAAAAAAAAAAAAAAAACCACAACTGTTCAAGAGGTTACCTCAGACTCATCAAAAAGATTCAGGCTTATTTCATCTTCATAGTTAAAAAAAGAGAAAAGCTAGTTTTGTCCTTTAACTTAATTTTCATTCTTACCAAGTCCAAGTCAGTGCAGTGAACAGATAACATTAGAAAAACAACAGCATAAATCACTTTGAAAGAAACATAAATTTCCATGGTCCAGAAATAAGTGGTTGACTAAAAATTATAATGAAATTTATTAAAGCTAGTTACTTAGATATTGAATAAACATCCTTAACACTTGTTGGACAGCACAGCACAGCCTCCAGGATCATCAACTCGAAGTGGGTAAAGCCTCTTCCCAAAGTTGTGATTCTCAGGACCAGCAGATGTAGTAATGGATACATTGCTGGATTTACACATAGTTGACCATGGTTTGAGTCCTGGGCCCGACAGCTTGAAACTTACACTGGGTGCATGTGGGTACATGCTCAAAATTCCAAGAGGAGAATAGAGGAGAAGGGATTGCGGTGTGGCCATACCCCAGGGAGTAATTTCTCGCTTTCTGTCACTCTGTCTCTGTCTCTCCAGTGAGTATGCATGTCCTATAGCAAAAATCCCTCTCTCTAAAAAAACGAATATTATAGTCAATCAGGACTCTTAGAGTTGAAAGTGACACAAAACTCATGTCAAATATCTTCAGGAAACAAATGAACATAATTCACATCTCATGTAATCAAAAGTTCCACGATTTGAGCATAACTAGATTCAAGAACTCAAGTAATAAAATCATAACTCTGTCTCTGTCTATCTCTTGTACCGATTTTTTATTTCTGGCCATTCTCAGACAAATTCTATCTTCCTGATG
>NW_006160198.1:971849-974794 GCF_000334495.1 Tupaia belangeri chinensis
TCCCCTCCTTCTTCTTCTTTTAACAAAAACCCATAAAAAAAAAAAAAAAAAAAAAAAAACCACAACTGTTCAAGAGGTTACCTCAGACTCATCAAAAAGATTCAGGCTTATTTCATCTTCATAGTTAAAAAAAGAGAAAAGCTAGTTTTGTCCTTTAACTTAATTTTCATTCTTACCAAGTCCAAGTCAGTGCAGTGAACAGATAACATTAGAAAAACAACAGCATAAATCACTTTGAAAGAAACATAAATTTCCATGGTCCAGAAATAAGTGGTTGACTAAAAATTATAATGAAATTTATTAAAGCTAGTTACTTAGATATTGAATAAACATCCTTAACACTTGTTGGACAGCACAGCACAGCCTCCAGGATCATCAACTCGAAGTGGGTAAAGCCTCTTCCCAAAGTTGTGATTCTCAGGACCAGCAGATGTAGTAATGGATACATTGCTGGATTTACACATAGTTGACCATGGTTTGAGTCCTGGGCCCGACAGCTTGAAACTTACACTGGGTGCATGTGGGTACATGCTCAAAATTCCAAGAGGAGAATAGAGGAGAAGGGATTGCGGTGTGGCCATACCCCAGGGAGTAATTTCTCGCTTTCTGTCACTCTGTCTCTGTCTCTCCAGTGAGTATGCATGTCCTATAGCAAAAATCCCTCTCTCTAAAAAAAAAAAAAAAAATGTGATTCTTCCTCCATCCAGAACAGCTGGACATCTCTAACATAAGAACACAGCTAACATGTAGCATCCTTCCAAGGCAGATAATAGCTGGCTGGATCTCTGTTTGCATGTTCATGACTAAGCAATTCACATGCAGAAGAATAGCTTCACAGTTCCAAAATGGGCCTCTCTCTAAAAATGAGACTTCAGTCCCTAAAGAGAAATTATTATTGTCAACATGGGAAAATGTGTTCTACATTCCTAATAAACACGAATTCCAAAAGAGAATACCACCTACTACCTGTACCTACTATCTGTACTACCTTTGTATTTAAAAAACAAAAACCTTGCTCTAATCGTATTGACTTTATGTCATTGTTGTGGTATTATAGACTAGGATCAATGGGTAAAAGCTAAAAGGGATGAGATATTAATTCAGTATGTGATGTTCTTAGTGGAAAACCTTGATGTGGAGCCATGAGGTCTGGATTCAAGTACTTGTCTCATATCAATCTCTCTAAGCCTCATGTTTTCTTCTCTATAAACTGGGCTATGAAAAGACTGGATTTGTAAAGCCAAACACATGTTTTATAAATTCTAAATTATTACATAACAGTAACTCAGTGATACAAGTATGAATCAGTCAAAAGGAGAGTAGGCTGCTTTTTCAGGTAATAGATTTTCTGGCACAAGAACCATTTAACTGGAGGCAAGAAGAAACAGTACAGCATGGAAAAGAAAAACATGAGCTCAAATCTGACAAGCCTGGGCTAATTCTTGATTCTATTAAGCATTAGTCATGTGATCCTCAGAACATTTCTTATCCTCTTTAGGCCTGCCTCACTTTGTTCATCTGTATAATGGGTTATTGTGAGGATTAACAGATGTTGTTAACGTCTAGTACATAGCACTCATGAGATTCAGCTGCCCATCAAGACAATTATTATATTTTATTATTGTATTATTACTTCCATTTAAAATACATTAAGAAACAACTTGTAAAGAGGGCTCAGTCATCAGAAAGGTGATTAGGAGACATGATTTCCTAACCCTAAGATTTTAGTTTCTATGTTTTTACTTTATATTTACACCCACATTATCACACAAGATTTATAGATTCAATAGGAGTTTCCCCCCAGTCTACTTGAATCCTCCATTCCCAGTTGACGAAAGAGATTTTGGTGTTTTAAGAGCCCAAGATTGAATATCCCAGGAAAAGATATAACAGTGAACATAGGGAGGAGCTCCCTTTGCCCGAGATTGGGAACCAGCTCAGCAAGTACTGGAAAGACAGTTTCTTCCTCTGCCTCCCTCTTGACCTCTTCCCTTCTGCATCGGCATTCACACCAGAAGAGGGTGTTAATCCAAGGAAGTTTTTCAGTTTCTGGACTGGGCAAAAGAGATGTTTCTCAATAGGGGTCTCATGGAGCTCCTTGCTATTCTAAATCCATCCTTCCCACACCTCGTTTGTGCCAAGAGTAGTAAACTCTGGGCACCATATTGGTTTGATAGCCTGGAGCTATACACCACCCACCAGTACCCTGCGGGCTCAGTACAAACTGAGCCCAGTTGGGGAGAGTATGCTGGCATGTTGACTGTTTGAAAATTAGAAAGGAGAATCAGCCTCCTGTGTGAAATTTACTTTTAGTATGTTTTGAGGCATAAATTTAGAGGATTATAAGAAAAAGAAAAAAATGTAGAGCTTATATTAAATATTGCATGCTAAAATATTCTAAAATGGTCCAACGGGTTACTTATTTTTACAATCCAGATATATCCTTGAAGATTTTATTTTTATTCATTTGTATTACTCTGATTTTGGAAGCCCAGCAAATGCAAAGTGGTTCATTAGTTGAACTCTACTGTAATTACTAAAGCTAATGAGAACAATATTTTGAATGTCAAAGCCAATTTATCAGCTACTTCTTGTAACAGAACAATTTATGTCTTTTTTCAGAGGAAGTCTTCAGTGCCTACTCCGCTCTGTGGTGGTCTCCAAACGGCACTTTTTTAGCATATGCCCAATTTAACGACACAGACGTCCCACTTATTGAATACTCCTTCTACTCTGATGAGTCATTGCAGTACCCAAAGACCGTGCGGGTTCCATATCCAAAGGTCTGTGCTCCTATTCGTATAGTGGTTCTGTAATTTGATGGGAAGAGAATGGTTTCATTTAATCCCTTCCTGCTAATGAAAATATTGTCAGTCTCTCTTCAACAGCTTGCTGTGATTACTCTTGCTGAAGTCAACAGCATCTGGCAATTTTAAAGTATTTTT
>NW_006160198.1:974969-978252 GCF_000334495.1 Tupaia belangeri chinensis
TGATTTAAGGTTTTGTAATTTCTCCAAAAACTTTGAGGAATGACAAGCAGAAAAAGATGGGGAAAATGTTTTTAAAAGAGGTAGGGGGAATGAAAATGTTTGAATGGAGGAAAAGAGAGGCTGTAATTGAATCAGAAGCTCATCTCATTTGGAGAAGTTGGAATGTGCCCTAGATGAAGTTGAAAAGCTTGATTATATATCAGATTGTATTACTAATTAACAGGATACATGACTAGTTTTCGTGGTTTTATTATAGATTTGGCACTAATGTAAATTTCACACGTCCTACATTTGGAATAATAGTGTCATGTCTTCGTTTTCAAGGCTGTTCTCTCGCTCTGGGATGTGCGTTTATTAAAATTGAAGAGCTTTGTTAAGTACTGTAAGCCAGGAAAGGGGGGGGCAGGGAAGATTAGAAGAGACCAGGATTCTTTACTGGTATGACAATAATGGCCACAGTATCATCTCTAGGAAAATCTAATAGTGAAATTTTTTTGCCATAAGCAGTTTGAAAAAGAGATTTTTATTTTTACCAACTCACTCAATTTGCCTTATGAAGAGCTGCCATTTTAGGAAGACAGAGGAAGTTAAAAGAAAAAGCAGTTCAGACACTAAATATGGAGATGTGTTTTCAGTGGAATGTTATTTTTTGATGAGTGAAACTGGCAAAAAAAAAAAAGCCATAAAATTTTCTCACTAAAAATATCGTATTATTTCTAACTAATCCATCAATCAAACATCAATGTATATATTTAAAAAAGGTTTTAGAGGTTTCTGTCATAATATTGATTGTCATGCTCCAACATGGTGAACCTGAATTTAGAGTAGAAATGGTGGCTTCCTAATTAGCATCATTGCTCTTGGCTCAGGTAAACTAATTTTCCTAGTGAGTTGTGTCTTTGGCAGAACCCAAGGTGTTCTTTATAGTGACAGCCATCAAAGACTTTTTGTCTTGTGGAGCCAGGGTATATTTGCAAATAATAGAGCTGATTTTAAGAAATGTATCTATGCAGGCATGCACAAAGTACATAAATTATAAACATATAAACATTTATTATTTATGCAAGAGTGCTTTGGCCCTTCAAAGCTTTATATACATGTAAAACGTATGCTTGTATATAAAGACTGAATTTCATGACTCTTCCTTATGTTCATTTTATTTATATCAAATTGTTTGAATGTGTTGGATTATTATAATTTTATGGCTATAATGCAAACATTTTGAGCAGGTTTGAGTTTGTGCAATGATGTTCTGTTTCTTTGTCAAAACCAATTCTGTGATTGTTTTTTCCTAGGCAGGAGCTGTGAATCCAACTGTAAAGTTCTTTGTTATAAATACAGACACACTCGGCAATGCAACTTCTGTACAAATCAATGCCCCTGTATCCAAGTTAATAGGGTAAGACCTTTTATCTGAAGCTTGGTGTGAAGTGTAAACAGTTTAATACTTTGAAGTGAAACCATTTCAAAACGAATGGAAGAATCAACTGCAGTACCTCACTTTTGTCACCCATGCTGGCTGTCATTCATTCTTTAATTTAGTAACTCTTTGTTGAGCTCCCACTCTATGTCTTCAGGGTGGCCATAGTTCTAGTGATAAGGATGGGTGAAGAACAGAGCAGCCAGTGTCCCTGATATTGTGGAGCCTACACCCAAATTAATGGAGGCCAACAATAACCAGATAAACAAATAACAATAGAATATGTCACGTGGTGGAGCACAGGTGGCAAGGAGGTTAAGGCAGCTGGGTTTCACATGGCTGACTGCACAGTCCGAGTCCAGACATGCAGGCTTGACCATCACACTGGGCATGTTTACGTGGGTGCCCAAAATACTGAGAGAAGAATGGACAAGAAGGGATTGAGGCATGGTCCTCTCCCATGGGTTTGACTTCTCACTTTCCCTTTCTCTCTTTCTCTCTCAGACAAGTGCATTTCTGTAGGAAATTAAAAAAAAAAAAAAAAACCAATAAATCTAGTGGTAATAAATGTGTTGTAAAGAAAACCAAAGCAAAGAAAAAGTGATGGGGCTGTGGTAGCAGGAGGTCCAGGAAAGCCTCTCTGATAAGATGACTTGTGAGCAGTGATGTAAGAGAGGGAGGGATCCACACAGAAGCCGGGGGTGCAGTATCAGGCAGAGGAAGAAAAAGGGCAGAGGCCATGCAGAGGGACCATTCTGGGGCATTAGAAGAACTACGAGAAGGTCAGAGTAATTGGAGCCTTCTGAGTGAAGAAGACTATGGAAGGAGATAAGTCAGGGAAACTGTGTATTAAATTTAGCTAAACCCAAGTTCATCTTGCCTCCAAATGTCACTTGCTTAAATAATCCCTAGTATATGAAATTCTTCCCCTCAGCCCCTTGTTTATTTTTCTATAAAGGACCCACCATTCCATTCGGGGTACTACTTACGGCTATCAGATAGATCTCTGTTGATTTCTGTTATGTACATTGGCTTTGTGGCTTTTTAAAAATAACAGCTAGCACGTAGTAAGCACTGACCATATGCCAGCCACATCACATCACGTCACATGTTTTATCTTATTACTCTTTAACGTAAGTCTGCCTTTCTGACAGCTACTTTTATATGCCCGTTTTACAGATAACAAAGCAAGGCCCAAAGGTTAACACAATGACCAAATGGGAATCTGTATTCAAACCTGCTATTCTGACTTGAAAGAAAGAGCTACCAAAGGCTCTGCTCTGTGTTTCCTCTGTAAGAACACAGCTGGTGCCCTCAGATTCCTGAGATGTCATCAGAGCAGTAGGGATGCATCCATTTTCTTTGGGGTTTCTTTCTTTTCTCAAAATTTGCTATAGGGTGAGTGTGCTCGCTGGAGAGACAGAGAGGGAGAAAGTGAGAAAGCCCCACTCCCACCCTCAGAAGTATGGCCACACAACAATCCCTTCTCCTCCATTCTCCTCTTGGGATTTTGGACAGACACAAACATGCATCAGGCATGATTTTCAAGCTGCCAAGTTCGAGACTCCAACCATGTAGAATCCAGACCACCACTGCCTGGCTCAGGGGGTTTCATTAACTATAAAGAGCATGCTGTGGGCTGTACCGTATGGTTACTAAAATTTTAGCTAGGTTAGAAATATATATAGTGGGAACCAGCAGTTAGCATAATGGCTATGTCACTGGACTCTCACGTAGTCAACCGCGGTTTGAGACCCAGACCCGGTGGCTTAAAACTCATGCCAGGCACGTGTGCGTGCATGCCCAAGATCCCAAGAGGAGAATGGAGGAGAAGGGGTTGTGGCGTGACCATCCCCCCTGGGG
>NW_006160198.1:978713-1022707 GCF_000334495.1 Tupaia belangeri chinensis
GTGACCATCCCCCCTGGGGGGTGATTTCTCGCTTTCTGTCTCTATGTCTCTCTCTGTCTGTCTGGTGAGCGCACGCGCCCTATAGCAAAAATCTCTCCAAAAAAAAAAGAAAGAAAGAAAGAAAGAAAGAAATATATATAGTAACCTATTTACTCTGGGAGAAAATTAGTAATTTTTAAAATGCTTCCCCAAGTCCGTTTAACTATATAAAATTTCACCCAAAAGTTCTAAAATCTGGTGTCATACAAAGTGGTCTCTTCACTCAACATTGATTGAACACCCACAGTTTACCCTCCCAAATGTCCACGAGGGTAGCACTGAAACAGGTGGATGAAGCAAAACGTTCAGACAAATGATTCCAAGAGAATGCCACAGGTATAAACAGCAGGCTGGATGTATTCCAAGAAGAGATGGGTCTCTATGACCCCAGGGATCAGAGAAAGCACCCTGGACAATGTGCAAGTGGAGCAGGTAGGAGTCCAGCAGGGCACAGAGAGAAGAAGGGCACAGAACTGGGACACACTCACACAGCATGGAAAGGTTCAGGGCTCATCAGGAAAGACTGGCAACGTCTACTGTGACCTCAGATATATAACCAACATCTGTCCACAGCGAGGATGAACCACAGGCACCTGCTCTGAAAAATATCCAATCTGGATGGGGTTTAGGTTCATACACGTATTTAAGGATCTGGAAATCTCTGTTCAAAATTTGTAATGCCAGAAAACAAATGGAAGACAGCTGCTCAGCTTGGACGAGACTAGACCTCATCCCCTCATCCCCTCAGTAGCACCAGGAGATTAGACAGAGCCTGGGCCAGTTCCAGAACATAGTCAGAGCACCACTGCAAGACACAGATGAGAGAACTGAGGCTCAGAGAGGCAAAATCATTTGCTCAAGGTCACACAGAAAGTGAGTGAGAAAGCTGAGAACCAGACAGAGGCCTGGCCTGCTGGACCAGACTTTGGATAACTGAGTGAAAAGTTAGTGAGCACTTCCTACTGGCTGGAGCTGTGCTCAGTCTTCTGCTCTTGCTGTCATTCATTCCCCATACCCTCTGCAGGCGTTTTCATGGCCATTTTACAGATGAAGAGACCGAACCTTTTCCACTTAGGAATTGCTTTCTAAAGCAGAATCTGAAATAGCGAACTCAGAGAACTAAGCAATTCTAAGGACATATTTTTTTGCATTACATGGAGCAATCAAGTCTTGGTTCTCTGTAGTTCCTCATCCACACCCATGATGGAGCTGCCTCACTCCCTGTGGATAGTGTGAGTGAAATGTGTATTACTAAAGTCTCTTACTGGAAATGCCATAGAACTGTGGGAACTTAAAATACAGCTCTGGTATCTACTATGACTGGTAAGATTGCAGATTCCCTCTAGGAAAAACATTCTGGCACATGGTGATGGATCATATTCTGGTCTCATGCAACAATGGAAGGACCAAGTTAACTTAGGCAAGTTTTGCCTCTTTGTAAAGTGCCCAACCTTTGCTGTGTCACCAGCAATTCACTAGTTCCTGGAGAGAGAGGTCTTGTCAGGTTAAGCACTTCTCTCTTCCTTCCTCCCTATACCCATAGACCCCCCTCATTAATTTCCATTGGGCTAAGTCCCACCACCACAGAACTTCCAATAAGTGAAATCCTACAACTTTGTTACAACTTAGCAGAAATGGTTGGAGACAGGGCCCAGAAGGGCATCCAAGTCACTCCTCAAACAACCCAGGCCTGAACCTGAATGAACTAGTGTGGTCTCCCTGCCACCAGCACTGATGGAGTGCTCAAGTCACTTCTCTTTGTTAAGCTGCTCATTTGTACTATCTACTCATAATGGGAATTTGAGAGCTCAAAATATTTGAGAGAAACCAATATTAATATGAAATCATATATCTCCATAAACATTTTATAATTTTAAAGCACTGCTTACATTGCTGACTAAGGTAAGACAGATTCTAGAGGGTCGAGACCAATTCCACAATAGTATTTCTAAGTGCTTCAAGTGATACCTGGGACATAGCAAGTGCCCAACCCGTACTTACAGAATAAATTAACAGATGTGGGGATAGATGGATAGACGAGGCACTTTACCTGGACTTTACAGGTGCTGTTAAAAACAAAACAAAACAAAAACTGAGGCACAATAAACATTTGAAGAGTTTATTTAAGAAGCAGTTCATGAATTGGGGAACATCAGACCTAAAGAGATTTAGTATTTCAATGACAAAAACAACAGAGGCAAGTATTTATTTGGAAAATGCAGAAACAAAATAAATTATTTTATTGACTTGCAATGATGAAATTGCCCATTTTAAATGTACCTTGTTGAAAAGTCCCTTGTCATATAATTATGTTAGTTGGCTGCTTATGATTGGCTGATATGGTTTGAGTTCTTATTTAACATACACATTTCTCAGAAATGACCCAAGTTTTGTTTCACTTAAGCTTGCAGTTCAAGCAAGGTTGAGGTCACTTAGGCGACCTAACTGGTTTTGTCTGCTCCGTAATTATTCAGGTCTGATCTCTATTTTAATTTACGTTAGCAGTGAGATAGGAGTTCACACAGCCAGCAGCGAGGACAACCTTCAAAATTATCTGTACAGCAACCTCTGTCTCCTTCCAGACATCTGCACATTCTGTGGTCTGACTCTAGAGGATTGGAGTGTGTGTATTTTATTGGGGTGACCACACCCGACATCAGCTGCATGGCTGTGGGGGCTCATCACACACAGCTTCTGACATGTCCCTCCCCTTTTTGCTTCCAAGGGACAGAACAAATAAAGACTTACTATGTATCCTGTAAACAGTGACCCTCAATCTGTAAAGCAGGGGTACTGTGACTTGAGATTGTCACAAGGAGATACAGAAGTTGTACTCACATACCCTAGAAAGTAGTGACGCCTGCAAAAAAGGAGGTAGATTAGGACTCCCAGCTACAGGTTCTGATTCTCTCAGATCTGCTCCATCTCACTCCACCCATTCCTCTTCTCAGCGATCTGTCAGCAGACCCGAGGGGGTTGGCACGTCTATTAGAGCAGAGGGTGGCATGAAGCCCACGGCCAGCACTGGCAGTACGCCTGCTTCCTCCAGTGATTCACTGAATTAATCACTCCTGGGCCTGAAGTTGCTCTTAGTAGCATTTCTCCCTCTAATATTGTTTCCAGTTAGTAATACATAACTTATTTTAAGTACCCTTAATGTACTAAAGGAAATATTTACACATTAAGACAGTTAGTGTTACCCAAAAGACATGTATTTAGATACCTGCTATCTGCAGGGCATCGTGCTAGGCAGTCATCTTACAAAGGGATCTCTGTAGTTTGATTTTCAAAAGCAAGACTCTCTCAGTCAGTCAAATTTGACTTACTTTATGAAATTCAGTTTACACAAAACTATCTAGGAATAAATAGGTTTCATTGAGTGAGGAATTATATGCTTAAAAGAAGCAAAAGAATGAAACTTGCTTGTAACATTAGCCTAAGGGATGGGTGAAAGTCTTACAGAGAAAATGAGTAGAAAGAAATCTGAAGCCAACGACTAGATTTGAAGCCTAGCTCCAACAGCTTTCCTGGTAGATGATCTCAGGCAAATGAACTTAACCTCTCTGTGCTCCCAATTCTTCATCCAAAAAAACAAAAGCTACAAGGGTACCCACTTCACAGAGTGGTCAGGCATTTTATGTCACACACTTAGAACAGTTCCTGGCACATGTTAGACTTCTCATGGGTGTGAACACATTATTATATCAGAAAATTACTCCATTGCTTCAGTATGAAAATCTGCAGTATTCCCCTTGGACTAATTCAACTCCAGGAGCTAGAAGAGCTTGCTGGATCACTACATCTAGTCCCAGAAAGCACTCCAAGCTTACAGGAAGGCCTGGCTGCAGGTGTGGCCTCCCTTTCACTTCCCCCAACAGTTACACAATAGAAGTCGACTCAGTATTTGTCCCTCTGCTTTTGCAGAATAAAATCAACATGTAGTGACAGTTGATAACCTTGTTTGTTGGATTTTCCTGATCTTAAATAGGGACTTAAATTTTTCTTTCTTTTTTCTTTTTTTAAAGAGAGATTTCTGTTATAGGGCACATGTGCTTTCTGCAGAAACAGAAAGACAGAAAGCAAGAAATCACTCCCCACCCCACCAAGGGGAATGGCCACATCACAATCCATTCTTCTCCACTCTCCTCCTGGGATTTTGGTTTGGCCAGGCATACACACACACCCAGTGTGAGTTTTCTTGTTTTGTTTTGTTTTTTTTTTTTTTTTTTTCTGGAGAGGTTTTTGCGATAGGGTGCGTGTGTTTGCCAGGAAGACACAGAGAGACAGAGAGACAGAAAGTGAGAAATCACCCCCCAGGGGAGATGGCCACGCCGCAATCCCTTCTCCTCCATTCTCTCGGGATCTTGGGCATGCATGCACACACACCTGACGTGAGTTTAAGCCACCAGGTCCGGGACTCAAACCACCGTCGACTACATGGGAGTTCAGTGACATAGCCATTACGCTAAATGCTGGTCTCTCCAGTGTGAATTTTAAGCTGTGGGGTCTGAGACTCGAACTGGGTCAACTAGGTGGGAGTCCAGTGATGTAACCACCATATCATCTGCTGGTCCCAAGGGGCTTACAGCTTTCAATAAAATGTATAATTTTCGTGACTCTGACATTTCAGCCTGCCATGATCTTGGCTCTGGGCTGCAATGGAGAAGTATGTGAAACAAAGATTTAAAGCTTGCTATCACCTCCACTTAGGCTGAGCACTCACAGGGAACAGAGTATACCTTGGACCTTGTGGAGTGACAAAGGTAGTGGCAGATACCGGTTCATTAACCTCTGATCTAGAAATGGACAGGGAAGATAGCTGATGCACATGAGTTTCCTGGCTAACTTCCCAAATTCCATTGCTCAGTGTTTCAAATGGGGAATAATTACTTGTATATTGTTAAGCCTGAGGTTTAATTTATGCCTCTTAGCAGCTAAAGATGCTTAGGACCAAGTGATCTGCTAATCATGGTAAGGATTCATCTTTGGCTACGCCGTCCCTAAACAGACCACTTTTAAAAAGGGAAGGGATATTTGTGGAGCCCAGGTTCCCAGTGTATGCACATGGGACCCTTGAAAATTGTGTGCATCTGAGTAGAGAGCCTCTTCTCCCTAGAAAGAGAGGGATATAACTTTTATTAGATTGTCCAAAGGGGTTTCAACCTAAAAAAGAAGAAGAAGAGGAAGAAGAAGAAGAAAAAGACAAAGAAGCAGTGGTGTGGAACGGGAGCTAGTGCACCAAGGTCTGGAGATCAAATTCAGCCTACCACCTGTTTGTGTATCGTCCACAAGTGAAAATGACTTTTACATTTTTAAGTGGTTAGGAAGAAAAAAAAAATCAAAAGAAGAGAATATTTCATGACATATGAAAATTATATGGCAGTCAGATTTCAGCTTTTCCTAGGAGCAGAGCCACATCCACTCAGGAATTGTCTTTGTCTGCTTCAGTGCTTCAAAGGCAGAGTCCTGTCATTGTGACAGGGAAACATGCGAATCACAACGTTTAAAATAGTTACACTCCGATCCTTAATTGGAAAAGTTTCCCAACCTCTGGTATACAAAATTAATTTCAAAAAACTTCCCTTTCTAGCTTGTTTTCTCATTCTCCCATTCTCTTTGTAAGGATGCATTACCTGTCCTGGAGAGATTTGTCTTTCCACTTTCCCATTTAGCTCATCTGCGTTGGGCAAATGCAAAAGAGCCAGACCAGATGAGATGCCTTCCCTACTAGGAATGTGAACTATTCCCACACAGACTCTGCAGTCTAGCAGTTCGTGATAACCGCTGTGACAGAGTGGTGTAGAGGGAGGTGGTTTACATGAAAACACAGTGGACAATGGGACATTTAAACCAGACCTACCGAAGTTAGAACAAAGCCATCATTTCAGAGACAAGATTGAACAGAGGAGTTGTGGGAAACCGTACCGGGAGTTCATGAGATTGCTGGCCACCTCATCTAAATACAAGGACTGAAATGGAAATGCAGGGATTTACTGCTGAGTCAAGGGGTTAGTTTTCTTCTAGTACCTGCAGCAGGGACAGCATGGAGAGCAGGTATCATCAGGTACATTGATGTATTAAGTGTTCCTGGCTGTGAAAGGAGAAGAATGAAACTTTGAGAGGTTTGTAAGTGCTCTTGTTATCCAGCACCTGATCCATCCTGAGTGCTCAGTAAATTGTTGTCATATGACTATGAAATGAGTGAGATGAGTGGAGCTGATTATCAATTTAGAGACAGACCAGAGGTATTTAGGCCAAAAATGTCAGGAGAGGTTTCGTTTTGTTTTGTTTTCCTTTCTTCAGTGCCACATTACGCAGAAAGTTAGTGAGGTTCTGTTTTATGCCAGCCATTTCAGGGGACCCTGGGGATACTCCCTGAACAAGGGAGCTGTGGGCCCTGTCTTAGAGAGATTTCAGTCCAGGAAGGAGAGCCAAGGAACAAGAGGAGGGAGTGGGCACAGCCTGTGAAGGAAAGAGCAGGGGAGCATTTTGGAGCATTTGAGGGGTGGAGGGAGCTACGGCACGGGACCATGCAGGAAGAGGAAGGATGAAAAAAGATCTTTGGAATCCTTCTGATAAAAGAGAACAAGACGTGGATCAAACATTGGAGAGGAGTGATTTATAAATAGTCATTTAAAATCTCACTGAGGAAAGAGGTAGGACTGGCAAATTTAGGCAAAATAAAATAAACTGTCCAGAGAAAGTAATTTTAGGGAGGCTAGCAGAAAAGTCGATTATGAATTCCATGCATTTCACTATAAATCAGAAGGTAGTTCCAAAAAATGTTGAAAGTATGTGTTGGGGGAGGATGTGCTGCTAGAGGTATCTCTATATAAATTTATGTTAAAATGCCACAGGATTTCTTACTTTATTCACATGGTTCATGTTTTGACTCTTAAGAAATGTTTAAGAATATAATTCTTTGATTTTCAAAGGCTGTGGAGGTGTGAGTTAATTTTTTCCCATTAGAAAATGAAGTTGAGAAAAGGGTCAGCTGCAGTTTCACCTTAATAGAGAGAATTTTCTGGAGAAGCACGTCAAATACCATAAAATATTTAAATCTCAGCCAGTGTCCCTGGCCTTACTGTACTATTCCCTCAAGACAGTAAAAAGGAGATGGGAAAACACCACCCTTGACTCTCTGACACCACCAAAGGCCAACTTGAGCACTTGATAAATCCCTAGTGTGTGGTTTGAGTCACGTATGTTAAGCCACTGTAGGATGTTGCTTATATTTTTCCTGTTGGATATATTTTAATATCCATTCAAAATAAAGTTGTCCTTTAAACTTAAAAAAAAGGCAAAATATCATTGTATTAAATTAATATTCTGCCTCTCATTAAGATTGATTTCTTGGGAACCAGCAGTTAGCATAATGGCTATGTCACTGGACTCCCACGTAGTCGACCGTGGTTCGCGTCACAGACCCGGTGGCTTAAAACTCACGCCGGGTACGTGTGCATGCGTGCCCAAGATCCTGAGAGGAGAATGGAGGAGAAGGGATTGTGGCGTGACCATCCCACCTGGGGGGTGATTTCTTGCTTTCTGTCTCTATGTCTCTCTCTGTCTGGCAAGTGCACGCACCCTATAGCGAAAACTTCTCAAAAAAAAAAAAAGATTGATTTCTTTTCAGTAAGTAAAATGTCTATTTGTACCAAGGTCTAGAAATAATCACATTCTTTCTCTCTCTCTCCTTTCCTTTATTCCTTCCTTTTTTCCTTCCTCCTTCCAGCGATTACTATCTGTGTGATGTTACATGGGCAACGCAAGAAAGGATTTCTTTGCAATGGCTCAGGAGGATTCAGAACTATTCCGTCATGGACATTTGTGACTATAAATCCAATGCAAGTTGGAATTGCTCAGAGGTAAGACTGAATGGGGGTGTTCTTCTAAAATGCCATGTGGTTAGAGGACTCTATGAAGGCAGTGAGAGTGAAGGCTAGGAATCAGAAAATGAGATTTGAGTTTCTTTTCTTTTTGCCTCTTTGAACTTGAGGCAGTGACTAAGTCTTGACTGACTGTTAGGTAATCTGTATCCAGTTGTGCTTCCACTTCACCTTCCCTCGCTAGCTATACCGTTTCAGTTATGGATGCGATCATCTGGGAAGGGGAGAAAAGGGACTGGAAGCCCAGAAGATGGGGTCTAATATCAATATTAAAAGAGAATCAAAGAGGTCCAGGGACTGTAAGGTCAATGAAGTATGATTTAATAGAGAAAGGATAGAGAGGGAGACTAACTGGCTGAGAATATGTGAAACAAAACAAACATCAAGAGACCACAAATCATTACTAGTTTGTGACTGACTATCTTGAAGCAGGAAATTATTTTCTAAGTTAAATAGATAACTACCAATCTGAGAGGGCAGCAACACTGAGACAAACTCAGTGTTAATTAAACACTGAGATGCTGAGGGGTTGCCAGCCAGGAGACCACGAGGTCTGGCCAGCTGGTGTATGAAATTAAAACCGTTTTGGGAGCCAGCAGCCACAGGAGGAATAGAGATATGTCTTTGGCATATGCCAGAGAGACCTCCTTGAGGCTCCTCTTCTGGTCATAGACTCTCCATGCCTCCCCTCCCTGCTCCTGTCTTAGATGGATACAGGGAAGATTGTTACCTCATAGAGCGTGAGCACCCCATGTATTGATTCACTTATTCCTTTATTTATGCCACAAGCATTAAAGCCTGGTGTGTTCCAAATTCTGGGCTAAGCTATGGATATATTTTTAAAAAATGAATTAGACAGCCTGCCTATCCCTCCAAATGCTTCTGTTCTAGTAGTGAATATCATTATGAAAATAAATCATAATAGTTACCATTTTTTTGACCACTTACAGCATGCCAGACACTGTGTAGACTGAGGCTCATTGTGTTTCAGAAGCCTGCCCGTGTCATAGGACACAGCCAGAACCAAACTACAAAACTCAAGCTCTTTGCTTCCTCCCAATTAAGCCACTGTAATGGCAGAATATTATGCTATAAAAGAGTCTAAGCAAGGTGCAGAGGGATTATAGGACAAAGACAATCAGTTCTACTGGAGGCAGGTGGGGTGGATAAGCAGATGCCTGAAATAAGTTGCCTTATGCTGGGCAGAAAAGGGTAAAAGGCCCATCCATAAGCAGAGGGCTATACAAAGGTATCCAGTGGGAACAGCTTGGAGCACGCAGGAACTGGGATCCGTATGACTTGGGGCCGCGGGCGAGTCACAGTGTGATAGCTGATGCCTGAGATACCAGCTGAGGCTATTGTGTCATTCTGAAGAACTGGATTCACCTTGTAAGAAATACAAAGCAGTGTCGAGATTTAAACTAAGAGAGTATCATCACAAGGTGGAACTATCTGTTGCCAAGTGGGGTCAGTGGGAGGGCTTCGCAGGGTGGATGGCAGGTTGGAAGGGGAGAGCAGCAGGGTCTTCAGGAAAGATATTGTGGAGATGGGCCAAGGAAAACCTGCTAAGGACGTAAACGAGGTGGTGGTGGCAAGAGACAGAGCAAAGGACTATGTGACGGGGCTGAAGGAGGTGACTATGAGAACAGGAATCTAGAAAATATGGAATGACTCTCGGGGCTCCAGCTGGGGTGAATAGGTGCCACTAACTAGAAGACTGAAAGAGTGAGAAGAGGCTATGGGGGTGGAAGAAAGAGAATGAAATAATCTTCAATTTGCACATGTTGGAAAATGCTAGTAGATCTTCCAAGACAATACGTGAATACAACTAGAACTGAGCTCTAGACAAGAGAGGTAAATGACCCTAATGGAATTGCATGAAAAATACTAACAAAAATAAGAATATATGAATGGAGGTAGTTTTCAGCTATTTTATTATAGTATGATTTAGTTTATATTATCATGACTTGTGACTAAAGAATAGGTTTCATCTTCTTTCTTCTCTTTGGAATATTGTCATTTTTTTTTTCCCTTCCTAGGCACGGCAACACGTTGAAATGAGTACCACTGGCTGGGTTGGAAGAGTAAGTCTGATGAGTTATGGGCTACTATGTACTAAGGACCAGCTACTCCAAGCTATTTAATAATATATGGAGGGACCAGCAGTTAGCGTAATGGCTATGTCGCTGAACTCCCACGTAGTCTATAATGGTTCGCGTCCCAGACCGGGTGGCTTAAAACTCACACCAGGTGCATGTGCGTGCATGTCCAAGATTCTGAGAGGAGAACGGGAGTGATTTCTCTCTTTCTGTCTCTCTGTCTCTCTCTGTCTATCTGGCAAGCATACACGCCCTATAGCAAAAACCTCTCCAAAAATAATAATAATAATAATATAGGGATCTAAACTCGGGCTCTATGTTATTGTTACTTGCAAAGACATTAGTTGACTTATTTCTCAGAATATTTCAATGCTATCTATAGTGATATCTTTTTATGGAGAATATATACCATACTCACTTGGAAAAAAGTAATGAGACAGGTGAAAAATTGAGAGCAGAGCAGACAAAACAAAACACATGCTCTAGGCAAATTGTAACTTCCAGTCAGTTAAAAAGCAATTGCTGCTGAAAGGCAGCCAAGATACCAAAAGTGCTCATTGACCTCATATTTGAAGTTATTTGCTTAAAAGGTGGAAAACACAGTCTCCATCTTCAGCCTACACAAATGCCTAAGGAGATGTGGCTATGACTAACAGCAATCACACAATACCTGTTATGCACCTCTCTTTGGAGGAAATCCACTCATGTGGATTCACACTTTTCTAGGCACATTTGTGACATCAAAAATTGGCTTCATGAAACTAAAAGATGGATGTTGTTTATCACATACTTTTAGTCAAAAATCATCATTATTTCCTGAGAGAAGGTACCCCAAATAGCAATAACCACTTCTAATTATTGCTTGTTCTATGAAGGTGTCTGTATGTGCACTCTTATTAGCTCCTCACAAAAAATGAGTTTCATCTTTTGACCACATTTTATAGAAACAATCTAGAAACAAGGATTTTATTTTACTTTTATTTTATTCATGATACAAAGTGCATGCACACACTTAAGAGAAAGAGAGAGCCCCTTGACAGGGTATCCTCACACCGAGGTCCTCTTTTCCTAGCCCCCAGCTCTGCAGGGTCTTGGACATGTCTGCACACACCTAGTGTGTTTCCAAGCAGAGCAGAGGACTCCAAACCCCCAGTGGGCCTGTGACATCTAACTCTGCAGTTTTGTTTGCTACCAACTATGCCATTAGACTGAGCCAAAGCATGGGTTTTTGAGCATAGGTACAGAGATTTATTCAAAAAAGCATGATGACCCGCAGAAACAACTTCTTCTCATCCCACTGTGTTATACATGTGTTGTATGGAATTATCAACCACGTTGCTACAAGACCATGGAACAAGGTGAATTGGTAAAGAAATTTTAGCCATCGTGACACCTCACATGAAAGATGAATGAATCTCACCTAAATTTTTATAACCACTTCTATTAAACCCTTACTAAGGGGAAAAGAAAGTCACAAGAGCACACGTGCGCACACACCCACACACACACAAAAGTAAAGATTTCACATCTCGTGGGTCATTGAGGTGAGGCCCCTGGTCCAGGAAAAAGATCCCTTCCAGCTGGGCCCGAAGCTCTAGTAGCATTCGCACGTCCTTTTCCTTCAGGCATTGATTGGGCAGAGGGGAGAGGTTTGCCAACATGAAAAGTGGTTTCCTCCATGGCAAGAGACATGCTACACTTCCTCACGACTCTTTGAAAAAAATATGTTTTTTCCTCTCTGTATTTAACCAGACAGATGCCACTTTTCACACATTTCTACTAGGCACAACTCCATCCAGGGGAAACAGGGAAATGTATTAAAAAGATAAGGCTGTGAACACAGGTCTAGAGAGGGGAATGTGTTTCAGAGCTCCGTAATGAGAACACCAAGTGTACTGCCTGCCTCAGCTTGCTCCATAAATGAATTCGTTTTGAATCACTAAATAGAAGAGGGAAGCATTTTTCTTCTTTCCTAAAATGGGAGCTGATGAGCGAGGAAACATCCAGGGTGAAGTGAACCAACAATTTTAAAAGACCATCTCTCCTACCTGCTCTCATATGTAGCTAAGAAATCGAAATTAAAAAGCAACACATTCGTTTCAGGCTGGGATAGAAACTCTTCTACTTAAACAAAATTATGTTCTGGGTACTATCTTTTCGTGAACTATAAAAATATAGAAATTATGTTCTGTGCTTCAATACAACTTTTTTTTTGCTAAGTTGTTGATCATAGTTAACAAAATGAAACACTTACAATAAAAATAACTATATGAATGTTTCCATATAAAATAAAAAAGATATATATTCCTTATAGTACCTAGTCCAGAAATGGTTAGAGACTGACTTTCTAAAAGAAGAAAATGTTAAAAAAAAAAACCCCACAGGAAAGAAAAATTCCCTTAAACTACAAACCTTCAACTTGAAACAGTCAAAAAATATATGTTTCAAGGAAGCACATTTGTGACATTGAGAAAATTTGCTTCTTAAAACTAAAAATGAATGCTGCTTTTTTCACATAGTTATAGCCAGAAATCATAATTATTTTCCACAGAGAAAAAAATACCCCAAATAGCAATAACCACATCTACTTATTGAGTGTTCTGTGCAGACATCCGTATGTGCACGCTCTCATTTACTCTTTACAATAAATGAGTTTTTGTCCACATTTTATAGAATTTGCTTTTGGAGACTCTAGTTTCATTTGGCAAGTAAGTTAAATAAGGTTTTATTTTTCAAGTTTATTTTATCCATGATAGAAAGCTCATGTGCACACTTGAGAGCAAGTGAGAACGAGCCCCTTGACAGGTCTCATCACACCATGTTCCTTTTTTCCTAGCCCCCAGCTCTGCAGGATTCTGGGCATGTGTGCACACACCCAGTGTGTTTCCAAGCTGACCTGGGGAACCCAAACCTGCAGTGGGCCTGTGGCATCTAGCTCTGCAGTTTAGTTTGCTACCAGCTGCACAACACACTGAGCTGAAGCAGCGGTTTTGGGGCACAGATGTTGAGAATTTTTTTAAATTATTGTAAAATTGGTACTGAGATGAGACTAACGTGCTTTCATGTTTTCTTAATTCCCCATCATTTTCTAGTTTAGACCTTCAGAACCTCATTTCACCTCTGATGGTAACAGCTTCTACAAGATCATCAGCAATGAAGAGGGTTACAAACACATTTGCTACTTCCAAACAGATAGTAAAGTAAGTATTCTCACATAATTTATTTCAGATTTACTCCCTTTTCTGCTCTAATGTGAAGTGGAAATCATTGGTGAAGTTAATAAATACGTGGAAATAATCAGACTAATTCAAATTCCTTGATGATATGTGGGGTAACGTGGAACGGGGTGGGGGGTTTCAAGAAAACTCACAATTATTTGAATTCCTGATATCAATTACTTGATTGTGCACTTAAGTTGGATTAGAGAGTCTAACAAATGTCTTTTTGAAAAAAAAATTAGGACTGTATATTTATTACAAAAGGAGCCTGGGAAGTCATTGGAATAGAAGCCCTTACAAGCAATTACCTGTGAGTATTTGAATAATCAATAGGCTATAAACCCTACTCGTCATAATCATACCCTCTTTGCCCAGAAGAAGGGAAAAATTCCTACAAATAAAGAGTAGTCTATTTGGAATGTGTTCAATCCTTTTTCTTTTTAACATACGGAAGCCTTAATGATTTTCACATATGCTGAGCAGATTTGATACCATGCCACCAAGCAACTCTACCTCTTGCTCTTACCTGCTTTACATTACAAGAGCTGCAGCCTCTTTTACTTGAAAGTCATGGAAAGCTGAACTAACATTCACAGGCATTTTGTTAAATTTCAACTGGCACTGAATTTTTAGAAGGCTTGGAAAGGCAATTTTTCTCTGTCCATGTCCTGGTCTTACTCTGGAAAATGGAAAGCTTGCAAAAGCTGTCATTTACCAGACACGATTTTTAGTGGAAAAAGAAATGTTACTTTTAATCACAATCTTAGGCCCTTTTATGATTCTTTATCAATCCCATCACGAAGGAATTTTGTTACTGCCCAAAGTAGTTTTTGTTTTGTTTTGTTTTGTTTTTGGAAAGGTTTTTCCTATAGGGTGCATGTGCTCACCGGAAAGACACCAGAGTAGTGTTTGAAGAACTTCCTGAGAAGGGGCTCTGCAGCTCCCAGGAAGATAGAGTTCCTGTTATCCAGTAGCTTCTATTATAAAACAAAATATGGAAATAGTATCAATAAATGAGAGTCTCGATTGGAGGTTAGTTGCCCAATCGTATTCTTCTGGCAGAAGACTTCCTTTGAGGTTTCCTCATCACTTTAAGGGGGAAAAAAAAAATCCCTGGTTTCATATATTTTAGGCTTTTAAGAAAAACACTTTCCTGTATAGAGATAACAGGAAGCTAGTTGCTTGGGGGAGAGGAAACGGGGAAGCAATGACAGGAAAGGGCAAGCACTGACACGTGCACGCTTACAGACACACTGTGCTTACAGACACACTGATGCTTGGTGTTTGAGTGTGGTGGGGTGTATCTGACTTTTTAAAAATACGTAATTAATATATATTTCATTTCCTTCCCAGATACTACATTAGTAACGAACATAAAGGAATGCCAGGAGGAAGAAATCTTTATAAGTAAGAGTTCTGTTTAAGGTTGTTTAACTGATGAAAAATTTCTACATTTGTTGTGCTTTCTAATAGTAAACTGAAATTGCTATTGAGCATTTTTATTCTTTCTTACATCAGTTTGCATGTCCACAAAGGGGATGGCTTTATTAGATATTTTGTGATATTCCAAACAATGGGAGGTTTAAATGAATTATTAATGAATTTATGTATTTACTTCACACTTTTAAAAAGTCTGAGAATTACTTTGTCATACATATATCTTTGAAACTAGCATATGGCATTATTCAATTTCTTCTTTTCATGTTTTTAGAAATTATTTTATTTAATTTTGTTTATTACCATTATTTTTTAATTTGACCAGAGACAGAAAGGGAGACAGAGGGAAAGCGAGAAAGCAAGCTGCCATCTAACACTTAATTTCTCCTATTGGTTTTATAGGATCCAACTTAGTAACTACACAGACGTGACCTGTCTTAGCTGTGAGCTGAAGCCACAAAGGTGTCAGTACTATTCTGTGTCATTTAGTAAAGAGGCAAAATATTATCAACTGAGATGTTCAGGTAAGTTTGAGCCAATGGGGAGGAGAGCCCCAGTAGCTGTAACTCACGTGGCTATCTGAAGTGGCTCCCTCTGTCCCAACAGCTGGGGTAATTGACCTCCCCTCCACTGTCCAGCTAATGGTGCCCCTCCTCTCTCCTGATAAGGCTATCCTATGCCCTTCCAGCCCAGTCTGCCCAGGCGTGAGGCCTGTGGAGTTTGGAAAACAGTCTTTCTTTTCTGCTCGGAACCTTAGGGTCCCTTGAAATCTCCCAAGTTCCCTTCTCTCCATTCACATTTAAGGGGCGAGTATAAACCACCATTTCTTCTCCTCCTAACCAAGAGACCTGCAGAGCTTGCTTCAGACTTCGCACATGCAAATACACACACCCCGTATGTATAATAGAAGCACTTTATCCTTATATATTCACATTTGTGGACATTTAGATTTTTATTATTTCATTCACTTGCCTCTTTAAATAAGAAATGTATGATTAGTGCCTGTCATCCAACACACTTACTGCTCTGGCTTCCGTTGCCTTAGCTCTCATTTCTTCTAAATGAAGGAACCTGGGCAAGGGAGGCAAAGTGACTTACACAGATCACATGGCTAGTTAGAGGCACAACAGGATTCAAACCCAGACCTCTGCCTCCGACCCTTTCCTTTTAAAAATTGTTCTAGGTTAAAAAAAAATTGTTCTAGGTTAGTTCTCAAAATGAGAGAATCTCATTGTTCTGAAAAGAATTGTCGATGGCAAAGAAAGAGGTTTCCAAGCCAGTTATCTGAATCTTTCTTCACTAGTATGTTTTCATTATTATTATTATTATTATTATTATTATTTTATGGTTCTTTAGTACTAGGGGGAGGGGTCGTTTCTGTTTTTTTAAAGACAGGGTCTCATTGTGTTGTAATTCTCCTGCCTCAGACTCCCAAGTAGCTGGGACTATGCATGGGGCATCATGTCCAGGTCTTTTTCAGACAGGATCTCGCTATGCTTCCCAGGCCACGCTCAAGCTCACAATCCTTCCACCTCATCCTCCTGAGTCTCTGGGACTACAGGCATATGCCACCTTGCTGGACCTTCAGGTTGGACCCGGATTGAAATCCGAGCCTCCCACTGTGATGGCAGCCTGCGGTACACGGTACACGGTACACCGGTACCCCATATCTTAGCGCACTCCACTGCGGCTGGGCCTGTTGTGGCTGTTTTTACTCACCATTTCTTGGGCATGAGCTTTAGCCTAAACACTGTGCTAAGTTTTTATATTCATGATATTTCTTAATCTTTAAGAAAACTCTGTAAAGCAGTTACTGTTATCCTTGTTTTTTGTGAGGCAAAATTGAAGCATAGATGTGTTATTCTAAGTAGCGCAGCAAATAAGCTAAGTGCAGGTCTACATAGTGTGTTCACTGTGGTTCTAATGGGATGAAAAAATTAATATTATCACCCAAATGCAGCAAAATTAAATAGCTCACAAAATAGCTTTTCTATACATCATTACCTTCCACTATGAAACTACCACAGTTGGGATAAATAGTGAAGATATGGGCTTGTGAGAAAAACACTTTTGCATGCCAGAAAGTAATTGCTTCTCCATCAGGCACTGTGCAGATGTGCTGCCTAGCTCCATGGCTCTGCACAAGTGGGAGCAGCAAGGAGCAGAGCCCTCTCACTCCCTTAGGCAAGGCTGGCTCCAGTGCTCCTGGAAGGAGGGCAAGACATGAGAGTCAATGTGGTCACTGCAGGATCACGGATTGAGGGGAAGGATTTAAGGGAAAAACAGCAACTCTCTTTTTAGCTCTCTGAGGAGGAAATTGGGTGCTGAGATGATATCTTGCCTAAGGTACCCAGCAGGTCAGAGGTTCATTTCCAACTTCATCCCACTGAACTCTGTGACTTTCCAGTATTATCTCTTGCATCCAAATTGCAATTATTTCAGGGGGAAAAATGGGAAAACAGGTAACATTTATTACACTTCTTATCTACAAAGATATTTATTATGTGTCCTAGCAAAGTAAGTGGTATCAAGTGATATTTATGAAAAGTCCTATATGTTATCTTAAAAAAATAAAAAAACAAAACTCATCTAACACACATTGTCCCTGATTATGTTAACAGGCCCTGGGCTGCCCCTCTATACTCTGCATAGCAGTGTGAATGACAAAGGTATTTTCTCATCTTTTGCCCTTCATTTGCTTTTAGGAAGGTGGATAGAAATAGAAGCAACATGTATTTAGCTTTGCATGATTCTCTGGCTTTAAAGAGTCTCAGCAATGACTTGAATGAAAGGCTTAAACCTGGAGTTTGTACAGTTCAATCAGTAAATTTCACATTTGCTCCTTATTGCATCGCATAATCTAAATTCTTCACAATGAAATGAATTACTGCTGTCTCGTGTATTTATTTAGAACTGAGAGTCCTGGAAGACAATTCAGCTTTGGATAAAATGCTGCAGGATGTCCAGATGCCCTCAAAAAAGCTGGACTTTATTACTTTGAATGGAACAAGTAAGTTAAATAGCTCTTGGCATAGTGCTTCTCATAGAAACACCCGTAAAATATAACTAAACAAGATAATATGATCTAAAATATGTACTTTATATTACATATAAATCTAACTTAGAATATTTTCCCTGAAGTGTCCTGTCATAGGAACTGCTGGTTTTACATTCTTTTGTCTTAAATACAATACCATTCAATCTAAAATTTATTCTTTCAAAAGGAAAAGTATTTGGAGAAAATGCATTGTTGCTAGTTCAGTTTAATCCTGTTAGTGTTATTTATCTTCTAGTATTATTTGTTTTCACTAACTTAATGATATCCTAATATATTTCATCTTTAACTCAAACAGATAAAACAAAAAGAGATGATTGTACAAAAATTAGGATTAGGTATAAAGTGTTAAAACCTCAATCTAGGGAGAGAAATCTTGAATTTTTCCTAATCACTCCCATTGTTGGCCTAGTCCCTGGCCTGATAACCTAATCATGGATAATATTTAGAGATCACTAAAAACAATGGGTGTCTTTGAGTAGGAAATTTTGTTATTTATGTTTGTTTGCTTGTTTTCATTTATGTTTTTTTCCCCTTTAAGGACTAATAAGTTATGAAGGAGAGAGAATCCACTTGGATTATTTTATTTTTGGTTTTTGAAAAATTTAGAATAATAGAAAAATATTCAACACATCTAACTTTAAATGTCAGGGAAAGCACCAGAAAGCATAGGGGACTTCTGAAGAATAACATGAAGTATGCTAATAACCTGATTATGTGTGTAGGTCACTTGGGATCTATTAATAACTAACATGCACATTCTGACCGATCAGGTCAGGCAGTAGGTCCAGGACTTCATGTTTGTCATAATTTCCTAGGTGATGCCAGTATTGCCGGCTCTTGAGAAACAATTAGGTAGCAAGAGGTTAGAGTTTTCCAGAGCCAACTTTGACAGCTTGGTGCAGAAGGCATCGACTACTACAATGTGACATCCTATTTCACCTGGTAAACAGTGAGGAGCTCCTGAAGGATTTAGGTACAGGAAGCCACACGATTAGGTGAGTGTAGGATGGAGCTTCCAGAGGAAGAGAGGTCCCCTGGGGAGCTGGTTATGATCATTTAAACTATGGAAAATAAAAGCGCCTGAAGGAGTCGGGAAGGAGGGAGCAGAGAAGGCAGAACTATGGGAATAGACCAAAAAAAGAACATGTCTTAAAAAAATAGAACTAAAACAGCTTCTAATCAACTAGTGCTGATTCAAACAAAGCAGATTTCAACCAGGGTTTGGCATACTCATTAAAAATATCATAGTCAATTAATAGTTTGACGTTTTAATAAAATTGTAATAGTCTTAAAATTTTGTTCTTGCAGCACATTTAATAAGAAGCCATAAAATTAATCAGCAAAATACAAATCGAAAAGAAATACACCTGTATAAAGGTCTTATTACTAAATCTTTCTATTTTCCTCCACCAAAATAATTGCAAAATAACAAAAAGGAGAGAAACAATTGTAGTTTTTTTGGGGGGATGGTTTCTGTTATTATTTGGTTTTGCTTACATTTAGATCTACTGAAGCCAGAAATGAACTTATTAAAATATAGAAAACCTTTTATTAAAATATATATTAGTTAACACATCTTTAAATTGGGAGCAAAAAGAGTCATCTATTATTTCAGAATAAATTTTATTAAACTGATATTGCATCAAGCACAGAGAATTAAATAGATCTTCTGTGGAACACCATACAGTATGTACGTAACAGTTTGCTTCATATAAACCAAATTTCATTCTGTGAAACTCAGCGCTGAAAATGGGAACTGAGCTTTGTGGTCTGTGATGGCAATAAGAATTAAAAAATGTTATTAAATCAGAATTTCAAAATAGAGGTGGGGCCAACTAAAAATCCAAAACTGCTTCAAAGAAATTCAAGACAAGAACACATTTTGGAGGAAAACTTAGAACATGAGCCATAAACAAACTAGATAAATAGATCAGATGCCAAAGAATGGAGTCATAAAAACAGAACATTAGAAATTCTAAGATGTACTTTTATTCACAAGGCACCAATGCATTTAGTAGATACATTAGAAACAACTTAGTTGTGTTAACATTAACTAGTGTTTTAACCTTAAAGTTTTTGTGTCTTAAAACCATGCTGAATTAAGTAGTTTTCTTTTTTATTCTAATTTAACAAACTGTTAAACTCTATGCATGCTTTATCACTGACAGTGATAAGGAATGAAATCTTGCACTAATAATTATTCTTAACTCACTAATTAATCTTTCCATTTGTTTAGGATTTTGGTATCAGATGATCTTGCCACCCCATTTTGATGAATCCAAAAAGTATCCTCTGCTAATAGATGTGTAAGTATTCCAAGGGTGGGAGCAGTTTAGAAGTTATCTGTCATACAAGTTTTGCCCAGTACAGCCTACTGAAAAATAGAGCCAAGTGTGTTCTTTTTTTCTTTTAAAATCATTGTGAAGCAATCTTTACTATGTCCTTCCATTTTGCAATCACAAACCCTAACCTGTGTTTTTCCCATCTTCTTAGTAGAGAAAGTAGATTCTTCTTCGTCATAATAACATATGAATTTTCTTTCGATTTGCTTCCCTGGATTCTAAGAAAAATTTCAAAGGAATTCTCAAGTCTTCATTTTCATCCTTACCTTGTGGACATTTTAACAAGCTAAAGATGGCTATTAACAGTCTTCAAGTTCTTCTACCCCCCAAACTTTCCAGTCAGGTCACATTGGTTGCCTTTGACTCATTAAAACCTCAAGTTTCTCTTTCTATAGTTCCTAAAATACCACTGCCTGATATTTTGCATTCCGTTTTATCATGAAGAGAAGAGGTGATAGTTCATTATAAATCAGACTTCAATTTTTAGAAAAAGTTCTGAACTCACAAGTCTGAACAATAAATATGAACCTTTGAATTCTAAAATTTTTTTGAGGTTTTTGCTATAGGGCTTGTGTGCACTTGCCAGAAAGACAGAGGCAGAGAGATAGAAAGCGAGAAATCACCCCCAGGGGGATGGCCATGCTGCAGTCCTGTCTCCTCCATTCTCCTCTTGGGATCTTGGGCACGCACACGCACCCAGTGTGAATTTGAGCCACAGGGTCTGGGACTCGAACCACGGTCGACTACATGGGAGTCCAGCAACTTAGCCATTACACCAACTGATGGTCCCAATATGGTGGTTTTGCAGAATATATTTGATAATTATTTTGGATGCACTTTTCTTCAATCCTTCTAAATTGCCCTGATCTCACCCATAATGCCACAATGCCACACTCTTTCCTGTCCTAGCTTGTATTTCCTTTTATTAAAAACAAAAGAAACAGACCACGGAATGTATAGAGTGCCTACCATATGTGCCAGTGCTTAGCCTGATTTGCTTATGTTAGTCACAAAACAGACCAATATGGTCAGTTCTGTTGACCCATCATATGAAAGAAAAACAAGCTCAGGGATACAATTTTTTCATTATTATTAGCTTTGTTTTTCTATATTCTCAGTTTTGTGAAAACTAAAATAAAAGCCCAAAGAAAAAGAGGTATTTTAAGTTTCCAGATGTGCTATATTTTTCAGTAAGCCTACTTTTGACTTAATAAGGCAACCTCATTAATCACATTAATTTGTTTTAATTTTTAGCACAAGTACTAAAAAAGGATCCTTTAGAAAAGAGTGATAGTTTTGTCTTCTTTGGCTCCCCAATGAGTAGACATCCCCTTGTAGACCTCCCTTTCATTAGAAAGATTAAAGAAAAAAAAAGTTAAATTTTCTGTCCATTTCTGTTTAGTTACTTTTTCCTCATCTCTTTTGAGACCTACAATTTTGTTTTCTATTTTTAAAGTAATCTTATTTAATCTTGGACAATTAATACCAAATATAAAGGGCAAACTCTTATTCTACTAAATTTATTATCATTCAGAGGGCCAAGACATTTCACATGTTGTTTAAGAAAAAAGTTTGCTTGCCTAAAAAATATATGCATGCATTCTCTCTCTCATTTTTGTAGTTTTTGCTATAGAAAGCTAGAGATTGCCAGGGAGGGACAAAGAGGAAAAGTGAGAAATCAACCTCTGGGGGATGGTCATGCTGCAATCCCCTATTCTCCATTTTCCTCTTGGATTTTAGGCACACATGCATGCGCATGCACCTGGTGTGATTCTCAAGCTGTCTGGTTGAGACTTGAACCACAAAATTGGCCATGCATGATTCAGTGCCTCAACCTCCATGTTTCATGCTGGCCCACATTCTCCTTTGTAAAGTTAGAATGTTAAAATATTCAGTTTAAAATTTTAAAAACGTATCTTTTTTTTCTTTCTTTCTTCCTTTATTTTTATTTATTTATTTTTTTTAGAGATTTTTGCTATAGGGCACATGCACTTGCCTGAGAGACAGAGAGATAGAAAGTGAGAAATCACACCCTCTTGGGGGGCTTGGTCACTCCACAAGCCTCTCCTCCATTCTAACAAGATTCGGGGGCCATGCATGCCCATGCACTGGTGTGAATTTTAAGCCTAAGGGTCCAGGAGGGACTCAAATTGCTGTCAACTACATGGGAGTCCAGCGACATAACCATTACTTCATCTGCTGGTCCCAATACCACATATTTTTAAATCACATTTCTTTTGACAGCTGTCCCTAAGAAGAGGGAAGAAAACATTAGCAAAAGCCTACAAACAGGACGTCTCCGTGTGGGAGACAGTGAGCTTGAGTAGGAGAGATGAGCTGGGGAGGCAGTAACTATTGGAGAAGATCCAATATAGATGGTGCAAAAAGGACATACTTATATGAGATGCACAATTTATATGGAGCTCCTCTTGACTAGCAAATGAGAGGGGTTGTTGAAGATTGGTAGCTCGTAGCTTGAGAAGACTGCACATATAAGGAAGTTAAACTTTTTAATAAATAGAATGCTAAACAACATACCCATTTTCCAGTACAATCCATTTCTTTCTCCTTTGAAGAGTTAAGTAATAGTGTTCATACTTTGGTCTATTTCACAATGATGTATGGAGTCTTAGTGTGGGAAGCTTAGTGCTGGGTATTTAGAGCTAGATGCCATGGGAAATGCAAAACCTATGATGCCGCAGTCCTTAAGGAAGTTCCACCCTAGGAAATAAACTTTAGCCTGGGAGTATTTGTAAGCCAAGATGAATATCTATATTTAAATCTGCATTTGTTGTCATCATTATTATATTGGGTCATCGGGAAAGTCATAACATATTTTTACATAGAAAAACATAGAAAAATATGTCATGACTTTGCAGACAACCTAATATTTTGCATGACATAATTTCCCTGTCCCAACTATTAGAGAAAATATTTCTTTGGTTTCCAACATTATGTAATTCTTTAAAAATGTTGGCCTATGAAGGCTGTATTTGATAACAATCTTCAAAGATAAACTAACGGGTATCTATGAAGGAAACATACAGCCATTAGAGTCATGTTGCCAAGTTCAGAGAACCCATTCTGGATACCCCAGAGGCTCATTTGGCCTTAGGTTCACCTTCGGGAAAGATGAACATTCCTTGTCCACAGAGAAGAGAAATGGAAGATCTCTTCATTTGATAGAGGAGAATCATGAAATTAACAACTTGGGATTTTTCACAGATATGCAGGTCCCTGTAGTCAAAAAGCAGATGCTGCCTTCAGACTCAACTGGGCCACTTACCTTGCAAGCACGGAAAACATTATTGTAGCTAGCTTTGATGGCAGAGGAAGTGGTTACCAAGGAGATAAGATCATGCACGCAATCAACAGAAGACTGGGAACATTTGAAGTTGAGGATCAAATTGAAGCAGCCAGGTGAGTGACTAGGAGATGAATTCAAAGGTCATCTGATTTTTCCCCCTTCAATTTGAAAGTTCTATGACATAAAGAATTTTGAAGGGCCCTGGGATGAATTTCTAATCTTTCTTTCTTGTGGTAGGTTTTTAGTCACACTATTATTTTTTAGGTTAAAATGTATGTCATATAGATTTATATGAAGTTTTTAAAGAGGCATTTTCTAAACTCTTCTCTGTATGTGACTCTGAAAAGGCAGTTGGCATGTGTTACCATCTTCTAAGAACAGACTCAAAATTCCTCAAATATGTGGACACATTGAGAGATAAATGTGGCCCGAGGAAACATCTGAAAGAAAAACAAGCCCTTACCTTACAGTCAAGGATAAGTAGAGGAGTTAAGTGTACATTTACAGTGTGGGGAGTGATAATGAAATCCTGGGAGTGGCTCCTACAGTCTGGAGAATGGTGAGTCTTCTCTTACGGGAAATGGGAAAATTGTGGCATTTAACTGTCATCAGTCACAATTACGAGGGCTTTGTTAATTATGAATCCCATGTTATTCTTATCATTTCCACTTATGGGACTATAAATAGATGTGATCTAGCGTAAGAGAAATTTTAATCATGAATGATGCATGTAATGTGAAATGTGTTTTATCTGAAGGCTTGTTGTAGAAACCCTGAGAAGTGCATGTTCTTACCCCATATTTCAAGTAAAGAAATGGAGGCTCTTAAGTTAGGTAACTTGCCAAAGTGAATCAGAATTTGAATCAAAGCTTGTTCCAGCTCTTACATTCAAGAATACTCAACTGGTAAATGGAAAGTCTAATTTTTTAAAAAATTGTTTTTTAAGTTTTTATTAATTCATTTCTTCTGAGAGAGAAAGAGAGAAGCAGGCATCCCCCCCCACCCACCCCAGCACAGTCCTCATTGCCACAATCCACCCTAGTCTCAGCCAGCCCAGTTCAAGGATGTGTTCACACACTTGGTATACGCAGGGAGGCCCTGGGTTGTGAACCTAGGACCTTTACCCTGCTGCATTACCACTGTGTCGCCACCTGGTCCTACAATGTAACTTTGATTTTCTGTAACCAAGAATGTGTTTATCTGGGGCAGCATAAGAAATGGGGTAGTTTAAAATATGTTATAAAACCATACTTTAAGAAATGCAGAAATATCCATGAATTATTAGATGGTTGGGAAGAAATGCCTTTAAGAAAAAGAATAACAAAATGAAAAAGAGGAAAAACAATGTATTAAGTATCCCTGAATGGATGAAATTCTCTTAATACCAAAGTTAATGCTTAGCTAGTTATTTTCCTTGACAATTAAAAAAGTAGAGATTTAGGTTAGACAGAGGATTAATCTGATCCACAGTGAGGCTTTGATATTTTAAAAATAAATTTGTATCTATCCTGATTGGTCTTTTGTGAGAGAGGGCATGGTTTGCAGAGCCTCTTAAATTTGACCCATGAGAGCTCTAAGATTACAGGAGTGTCTACAGTATACAACTCAAGCTAAGAAAGTAATAAGCTGTAGTGTGTTTATACAATAGGATGCTATTTCAGCAACTAAAAATAACTCTGCACAACAATATGGATTTATTTCACAAACACCGTGTTGAATGAAAGAAGCCAGACACAAAGGTGCACATCCTGTGTGATCCAATTTATAGAAAGTAAAAAACCAGGTACAAATTCTGGTAAGGTTTTCTGGGCATACAATAGAAAAAAATATTTAACTTTGTCCCTTTCCAATAAGGGAAATGATCTGGAAGCTTGTGATACTATGCACAGTTTGTGGTTTCAAGGATATATCCACTTGGTAAAGGTGGCTCAAGTTGTGCACCCATGATTTTGCGCACATTTCTATATGAGTGTGTTCTTCATTTAAAAAATGTTCACATGAAGAAGACAGAGTTGAAGGTCATTTTTAATTTTTTCTAATACTGCCTAACTGTACAGCCAAGGACATATATCATCAGTTGAAATCACTTTCTCAGGGCATCCCATGACCTGATGGCGAACACAGCTAGATCCTGCGTTGCTCACTGTCTGCTTTGAGAACTGGATTGGCAGCTTCAGAAACACTGAAAGAAGGGGGAAATGGAGGAGAAGGGATTGTGGCCTGACCATTCCCCGTGGGGAGTGCTGTCTCTCTCTCTCTCTCTCTAGCAAGTACATATCCCATGTGGAAAACATTTTTTAAAAATAAAAAGAAAGAAAGCAAGAAAACACCCTTCAAAGTCACAAATAGGCCAAAACAAGGACATCCTAACCCCTAACAATACTATGCAGAGACTCATTTACGAGATTCTTTTTCTAAGGGAAAAAAAAAAGTCTTTTGACTTAAAGTTAGATTACAAAATAGGCACTTAATACTTTTTTCTCATTTGTTTTTTTCTGTATTTTAATTCTGAACAGTTTGATGGCAAAAAGACTTCTTAATTCATCAAGGAAAATCTGTTTCCTATTTAATGGTGCTGAACTAACTAATCAACATTGAGCATAAGAAAGGATTCATGTAGAGAATATGTTTAAATCCTCAGGTAGGGGTTCCAGAAACATTTCTAAGCCCCACTAGATATCCCCTTGCCCTTATTTTTCTCCATTTCAGGGACAGACTCTCTCAAACTAAAAAACATCTGGAGAGATTTAAATTCAATTGTGTAAAGAAAAGTGCATCTGGACTGCAAATTTTTATATAAAGCTGTGAAAAAAACTGCTATGATTTGTTTTCTGTGAATCATACACACACACACACACACACACACGCACGCACACACACACACACACACAAATTTTATGGATTCTAACAAAAGTAAACCTGTTCATCTAGGTCTTTAGTTAAAATGATAGACATTTATCCATTCATCTCAGGGGGTTATTTCATTGCTAGCAGCTATTTATCTGAGTTTCTAATAGAATTAATAGAGATTGAATAGCAAAAATTCATATTTTATGTTATCTTAATTTTATACAGACAGTGCAATGTTGATTTAAGACTTCTTTCATGTGTTTTAGACAATTTTTGAAAATGGGATTTGTGGACAAAGGACGGATTGCGATTTGGGGCTGGGTGAGTAGTTGTTTGCTGAATCTGTGTGTATTTTAGTGAATAGAACTCAGAGCAGATTAATTTATATTTTATACATAAATATTTGGGGGTGAGAAATCTTGTCTATCAAGTTCTACAATAGATTGCTCCTGAGTCTTTACTGAGCCAGGCCCATACCTTTGTTTGTTATGTTGAGGGAGAAAAGAAAAAGAAAGAAAGAGCAAAGGAAAGAGAGGGAGAAACAGAGAGAGGGAGGGCAAGGAGGAGGGAGAAAGAGAAGGAGGGAGAGAAAGAGGGAAGAAAGGAAGGAAAAATGGAGATGTCTTTTCCTCATGAGTCAGTTAGTAAAGATTTCATGTTTATTGATTTGCTTTGCTTTGTTTTCTTTAATTGGTACCACCCAGTCATCAGGGTCAGCAAGTTTTCTATGCTTTTTTCTCTGCATCTACCAAGAAAAGGAACCAGGGCTCTGAAAGTGTAGTCTTGAGATACTGTCCAATTAAGACCAATTTAAGCCTCCTCTCTACCATGCTTTCTATCTCTAAAGAGGCACAGTATATAAAGATGTGAGAAATGTGGAAACTGCGACTCGCTTACCATATGTCCTTATTCCTTTACCTCCATAAAAATAACTGTTTCCATTCCTTAGTCATATGGAGGCTATGTAACCTCAATGGTCCTGGGATCGGGAAGTGGCGTGTTCAAGTGTGGAATAGCTGTGGCACCAGTATCCCGGTGGGAGTACTATGGTACGTAATTGCTGTCAGGCACTAAAAGATACTATGTTGACCTTAAAATGCCAGGAAAAAAATTCTTTTCTGAGTTTCAGTGTTTCTATAGTGAGTAATAGGCTGATTCATCTTAGAGGTTTTCTATAGCTACCTATAGTAAGATTATATCTTTTATGTTGTTGTTGTGTAAGTCTGGAGGGTATTATATGTTATCTACACATTTCACTTCCTATCAACAAATTTCGCTTTCCAAATTACAGAACAGCCCATTGCTACATTTCTGCAGATAAACCTTTCCTTATCTCTATTCTGATTTCATTTTTGAGCTTCATATATTAGCAGAATAAGAGTATTTCCTTTCAGGTAAAAATCAAATATAAGAAGGGTTTTTGGTGAAAAGAAGATTAGGGAGAAGAGAATTCCATAGGGTGAGAGAAGATGTTTCTTCCCTCTCCTACCTCCGAGTAGATAAAAAGCAGTTACAGAATATTCTCTTTATCATTGAAAAATATTATTCTGTGAGGCATCATCTGTCTGTTAGATTACAGTTCCCCAGAAGGAGGAGTGAGCACAGAAAACCAGGTAGGGGGAGAAGTCTGAGGTAGTAAAGAGGTGAATTACTTCTCTACATCTCTCCCAACTCCATCTCAAGTCTTTTAATGCAGTGTAAGAACAGAATCATTGATAATGAATGTGCTCATTACATATTTTATGTCCTGATATATAGTAGAACTAGTCCTGTGAAAAACCCTCTTTTAAAGTATATTCTAGATAAGAGAAGCTAGAGAAGAAAATATTGCTATCTTTCTGTTAAGAAAAAATTGAAGGGCGTGGTTAGTACTTGATCTGTGCACAATGGCTTTGCTTTCAAATACTAGTAATACTTTTCTGTTGGATATTGTTTTGTTGGATAACTTGTTTTTGGAGACCTCTGGTGGTCAATGAAATAATAAAGCAATCTGTAAAATTTAAAAATCCAATAGCCAGAGAACATCACTAAATGTGTATGAACCAGGCCAGCCAGTGGCATGGCAGTTAAAGTGGCTGGATCCAGTATGGCTGACTGTATGGTTCGAGTCCCAGACATACCAGTTTGGAAAACACACTGTGCACGTATGTGTGTGTCCCAAATTCATTGAGAAGAATGGAGAAAGGGTGACTGTGGTGTGACCATCCCCTCTGAGGGGTGTATTCTCACTTTCTCTCTCTCTCTCTTCTCCCTGTGAGTGTGCTCATCTTCAGCAAATTTTTTTTAAAAAGTGTATAAACCAACCTAATACATTGAAATTTTCTAGAGTTCTTATAAATGTATAAATTTGAACAATTTTACTTGAAGATTGGATAGAGAGAATATGTAAATTGTATTTCAAACACATTTCTAAAAGTTTCCACAGGATCTGGGACTTGAACCATGGTCAGCATGTGAAGGTCCAGCACCTTAACACCACACTACCTGCCGACCCCTTGTGTTAGCTATTTCATCTCAGGTCATTTTTCTACATGTAATCCTAATTAGTATAAATAAGAAAGTGTTATTGTGTTCTGAGACAAGCAGAATTGAAGTCTTCAGCTCTTTGAGGGAGAATTTATTTTACTTATAAGAGCCATTATTCCCCCACCACATCTGCAACCTAAATTATTAACATTGAAGTGTTAAGAGTTCAAAAAAATGAGCATTTTACCAAGATTTTATATATTAATGTATCTTTTTAAATATTATGCTTTTACACTCTGGGTGCATGCATGTGCATGCTCAAAATCCCAGTGGTATGGAGCAGTGGAGGAGAAGGGACTGCAGTTGTGACATGCCCCATTGGGGGTGCTTTTTCCCTGTTCTTTTCTCCCTCTCTTTCTCTCTTTGGCAGGCACATGCTTCCTCTGCCAAATATAATAATATATATTTTATGCTTTTATATTAATGCCTTCTAGATATATAATATTAAATAGAGCCTGTATTAATTTTAATCAAAATGATCAATATTATTGTTACTCATTTGGAGGAAATTATTTTGATTTTCATGGAAATGGCATCAAGAACACAGGTGGGACAACCACAACTCATCCACGTAGTTTTTACTCTACAAGGCTAGTCATTAAAAAGGGGTTAGAATGTTTAATGTAGATGACATACCCATTTAAAGAATGAATGGAATCAGTACTGAAATACCTAAGCAATTATAGTGACCTCCAAACCATTAATCTATATAGCAAAATGGCGATAGGGTGTTCTTATACTTCATTTACTATAATCTGGTCACTTAAGAGGAGAGCTTCTCGAAAAGTCATATCAGATTTCTAGTTATATTGGAATTTGGCCACAATAAATATTCTCATTAGTATTTTTGGACAAATTTAAAGAGTGATTTAATTTTTAATCAGGCAAAAATATGTTTAGTTATTCAAAATAACCAAAGCATTTATGCCACCTGTTTTTCACTGTGTCTATAGATAAAAGAGCTATGTCGTTTCAGGAGGTGGGTATTAATGTAATCTGTTTCACCATGTTCAACTGTTATGACACAAAAATTGAGACCTCTTCACAAAATGAGAGAAAACAAATGTATAACTTGCATTATGATGGAGTGGCTGAATCAATATGAGACTACACAAGAAAATGATAACTAAATTCTTTCTTCTCATTTTAGTAACTCTTAACCTGCACGTCCTCCCTCCAAATAATATGATTTAAGTAAACACCTTGTATTTGAACATTATTAGGGATTTTCAAAAGGAAATAAATTGACATAAATTAGTGCACATATTGTTTCAGAACCTAAAAATTCAAGACAATTGGGGCATTAAGTGAGCTAATGAGAAACCTCAACGGAAAAGAACATATAATAACATAGAGAGTCCTTACCTCTTAGTGCTTTTCATTTAACTTTTCTGCAGTTGATTGGGTTTTAGATTATGTAGTTTGATCTCCTCTGTCCTCATCATAAGGGTTGAGTGGGAATAGGTTAGGATTTGGAGAGAGATGTGTCTGAGTAGGGCTCTGGGAATCTACAACTATGACTATATTAACCAGCCAAATCTGAAGGCAATACTTCTGAGGGTAACACTAAATACCTGTACATTAACTAAGACATACAAAACCATGCAGTAATACAATAAAAGGAAGAAACATTGCTATCGTGTGAATTAAGCTTTTTTCTCTTTTCCACTATAGATTCCATATACACAGAACGCTACATGGGTCTCCCAACTCCAGAAGACAACCTTGGTCATTACAAGGTAAGAAATGAGGAACTATATCAATTTGATAACCTATTTATAACTCGTTTAAGAACGTTTTTTACATGTATCTATTCTAGAAAAAAAATATTTTTTAAAATTTCCAACATAATTCTTGTTGAAAAGAAATAACACAGGTGGTTTAGAGATACTCCAATAGCTTCCCCTACTATATTCTGCATAATTACAGTCTTTATCGTATGCTATATAGGTCACAATATGCATTCATTTGGAAATACAAAGCAACACCAGATAATTACTTTAATTATAAAAATTTCAGTTTAGAAAACATGTCAAATTCAACATATTCCTTTAGAGCCTAGAAGACTCCCTAAACCTTTAACTATACATTAAAATTTCTTATGATAGTATCATAATTATGATATAAATGTACACGCATATAATTTTCTTACTCATAGCCAAATATGTATAATTTTTTCACACAAGATTTGAGTAAAGCAGGTAAGAGTAGGTACAGTTGGACAGTCGGCTTAAAAGTACTGAACCCAAATTACCGCATAGCACCCAAAAGGCTGGTTGCCCAGTGGGGAGCCAGTGGGCAGGTTGCTGTACAGATGGGCTACAACATTGGAAGTATAAGTGGATGCAATTGGCATTGAAGGCCCCATGTGCTAGGGTGGGTGCCAGGGCAAAGCCAGAGCATTCAATTTTGTGTCACAGTGATTCAGCTGAAAGTGTTAGTGTAGTCCAAACCCTTCTAGCACCTAAATTGTTCCAGAACTTTCTGGTTCTAGTCATTGTGTTAGTTGGAAACAAACCAACCAACAGGAAAAGAAAACAACCCTGAAACTTAGAAATGACAAGGTAACTCATCTCTGATTTTTAAATTCTCTGAGAGATGTTCAAAAGTCTCCCTTGATGATGAATTAAAAAAAAAAAAAATTAGGAATCTAATTTCTCCTCATGTGTGCCACAGCTCTTAATACCTGGGCTTCGTATAAATACATCACTGTGAGCAGTATTTGTACTCTTTTGGTAAGATGCCATCATTATTACTATTAAATTCTGAAGTCATCTGATCAAAACACAATAATACTCAACGTTTCTAGTTTTGCACAGTAAATATAGGCAATTTACTTTTACCTGTTACTTTCAGCTTAATTAGCAAGGCCTGCCTGTGTGTTTTTAATCTGTTTTTCAGTCAGGAGAGAAAAGTAACAATCTGCGAAGTGAGATGCGCAAATCATCTTCCACTGCAAATCAGTTTCATAATCAGGCTGTTCCTGTTTCTGCCGATGGTCCCATCTGATACTTTGGACTCAATTCTTCCTACTCTTTCTCCTTCACATCCCATAAGCTGTGTTAGACATCCCTTTCCTTCTTCATAACTGCATTGCTGCTGACACATGACCTATCTCATTTTATAACAGTAACAGATTTGTCTACCTCAACTTGTCTTTCCACACTCCAGTCCCTTTCCCCACGGGCTAGGAGATTAACCACCACCCACACGTTCAAGGATCTTTCCTGTGCACGCAACCAAGCCAGTTTTCTCTCTTCAACCAGGTATGCAGCACCCATCTTACAACAGCCTAGGTTCTCTTTGAAGACTCACTGTTCTCGATCCTTTCTGGACTTCCAATTTCATACCTTTGCTTTCCCTCCCTTCTTCCCAGTATCATTTCCTCTCTATGTGCATCTGTTAGGAATCTTACACTGTCCAGTGGAATAGCATCTCTTTTCGAATTCCATAGTATTTTCTTATATATTGCCTAAAAGAAAAGTTTATTTATTTCATGAGAGAGAGACTGGCACCCTCGATAGGCTCCTCATGCTGCAATTTAGCCCCCAACCTCAGCCACCTTGGCTCACAGGCACATGTACATACCTTGTGTGTACAGGGGAGTCTCAGGACAACCAAATCTTTCCTATGTGGGTCCAGCTGTGCCACCATTATACCACTGTCCAGCTCCACCCTTGTAAATTTCTTTAAAAAAATATTATAGGATGTATGTGCTCACCAGAGAGAGAGGGAGAGAAGTATTCTCTGCACCGGGGTGGGATGGATGGCTATACCACAATCCCTTCTCCTCCATTCTCCTCTCAGGATTTTGGGCATGCGTGAACACGTGCCTAGTGTATTTTCCAAGCCACCAGGTCTGAGACTCAATCCTCAGGCTCAGCCATGTTGGGATGTAGCCACCGTAACCACCACACCACTGCCGGCCCCCTTTGTATAATATATCTCTTAATCTTCATTTAATTCTATCTTGAACTATATTCATTTTATACTGGATTTTTCCCTCTAAAGTATTGTTAGCTATTCCATGCTTCCCTCCACAACTGCAGTCTTTGGATTTGATTTCCCTGTATAAAGTATACACCTTAAAACATTTTGTGATTTATCTATTTAAAAACTTTTTGAAGGGAAACATTATTATACAACTCGAATTTTCTTGTTAATGACCCAACTAGAACACTTACATTTGATTGCTAAAGGGCTTTATTAGATATTCTCCTGGAAGCTCCTGATACACCAGATTTATACCGCCGAGGATCCTAAATCCTCGCTCTGGAACATGATGAATGAGTCCAAAAGTTCATTTAAAAAACTCCATTCTGAAGTCTTTATATCTAGACACATTGGGTTAAGTCCATGCCCTGATATCTAAGGAAGTCCATGGCACCTCCCCTCCTTCGTCAAGGAACACCCGACAACAGGATATTTACTCTTCCACCAGCCCTCCTTCCATAACTATATAGGGGAATTACGTGCAGTCTGCCATTTCAACCTGCATCCTTTTCCAGTCTTTCATATAGGCTTTTCACTCCCACACAGAACCCCCTCTTCCCCAACGCTACCCCCTCACTGTGGTGGCCATTGTCATCTCTCCCCTTAGGTGTTTGCTGCATGAGGTAGTCATGTAAATAGAAGTCACTTCCCACTGCCAATGGCAACACACGCACACTGGGTGCACAAAGTCACTCTTTCACTTTACTGCACAGATGGCACCCGAGGACTGTTTAATCCTTCCACGCCAGGAGTCGGGTTTTCTTGGCACAAAATTCATAGCTGGCAATGGACACATTAAAACTGCCAGTACCAGGGAGCTAAAGGTTCCCAATGTGTTACACAGAGGAATTATCTGGGAGGGTGATAGTTAAGGTGGGCAGGGGAAAATGAGGCAAATACATTAACTGAATTGTCTCCACAGTGGGAAGTTACTCCTCCCAATGTGGAGAACTGAATCTATGTGGAGAACTGAATCTAAGTGCCTATTTTTGGTGCACAGCAGGCTTTAGAATAAAGCTGCCCTCCTTTGTTTTTTAAATGAGCCTGTGCTTTTGTCTCTGGCAAGAATACATTCAAAGATTCTATTTTCCTCCAAGGCCCCAGCTGCCCCTCTGGACCCCATCTTTTACTTTTCTTTCCCAGGTTGTTTTCTGTTATCCATTCTCTCCCCCCACCCTTCCCTCTCTCCCTCCCTCCCACCCTCTTTGAAAAGACAAAGAAGACAATTCCTTAGAGGCTTTCACCACCCTGTGTATTTCAGTGGGTCAGAAGGAAATATTTTGAAAACAATTCACATTTAGTCTGGGCCAGCGATGCTTTCAGTACATTGAGGATGAGAAATGCCCAAAGTGTGAAATAAGTAAGGCCTTAATCTTTGCCCGTGTTTTCAGCTATAGAACCATCAAACTAATATAGTAGTAAGAATTATAGCCTTTGGAAGAGAATACGCATTTTTAATAAAACTCAAATGAGAAGTAGATTTATTATTAGGTCATTGATGACCTGGATTTGGAAGAATTTAGAGAAACCCACCTCACCAAGAGAAGCACATCTTGTGAAGTAAAGGTCCTACCTGCCATTGAGGGAATGGAATTAGAGGGACCATTTGAGTACAGGAGTGGATGCCACATGTGCATGTTCAGTATGTGCCCTGCTGGAAGCGAGTCTGCGCTCTGTTCCCTAAGGCATGTGCCAGGAGGATGCATCCAACCAGAAGATGCATCCTATGCTTTCAAAGCTACCGTGTAGATTAGGGGAGATTCAGAGACTGGGAATAGACGCAGTGCATTGACACAAGCTATGACTCCATAAAACTTTTTGGAAATAATCACCCACCTGCTGCCAAGGGGCAAAGAGGGAGAACTTTGAAAGTATATCAGGAACTCAAGGAGGAAAGACATTCCTCTTACTGAAAACCCAAGGAGCTGGTCCCAGAGCTCTCAAAGGGCAGCCAATGTGCAGTGGTAACAAGTCTTAGTTAATGGGTAATCTAGCTAGACGGAACGATCATTTCTGCAGTGAGTCTCCATCTACAGCAGACAGAAATGCTGACAGATTTGAGCAAAGGAATCCAATATCTAAAAGGATGACCCTCAAAGATGAGAACAATCAGCAAACAGCAACTGTAGCCATTCCTTGTGGAGGGGGTTCCTTATGTTGATGAATGTCTCTCACATAATCAGTTATGGGTCTTTTAGTCAAATAAGTAAAATATTAACATATGGTAGACTTTTATTTTCCCATTCAAGGTGTCTGATGTTTTAATTGTTCAGAAGTTTATTTCTAATAAGTGAGAAAAAAGCCCCAAAGTTTTGGAAGAGAGATGAAAAAGAGTAGGCAATAAAACATGAACTTGAACATTTCAGTGTTGCTAATGAGTTACTAAATGTGCTTGTGGCACCCAATAATTTTATACCTTAGGGATGTAGGGAGAGGAAGGGGAGTGGCGGTGAAGTTAGGGTTTATCTTCCCCCAACTTCTCTCAACCAGGGAGGATCCAGTCTCATTTATTTTCAGTCATGTATCAAGTGTTTCTATGGCCAGACACGATTCTAAGCCCTTTACATGGATCTTCAGATTTAATTCTCCCCCCAATATTCTAAAATAAACACTCTAAATTTCCATTTTACTGACACAAAAACTGAGGTACAAAAATGTTAACATACAGGTACTGAGGGTCAGTTAAGGGAAAAGGAGACTTATCTTAATCAGTCTCATTAGTTAGAGAGACAGAGAGGAAAGCATTGATGCCGTCAGCAGGTCACACAGAGGGCAAGAGTCAGAGCAGCACAGCGGGCGTGGGAGTAGCAGGTAGAGGGGTGTTGTGAGGGTATGCGAAGCAACTTCAGCGAACCGAAGGATAACAGAGGACAAGCTGTAGAAACAGCAGGCAAATGGTGGCCAGGAAGGCAGGGCGTAAGAGTGGGGAGGGAATGAATTTATGAATACACACACACACACACACACACACACACACACACACACACACAGAAGAATGAGATCAAGGGCAAGAGAAACGGGGCCCAAGTCCTGAGCCTTGTTGCCAAGAGAAGAGGGCAGCCTGGAACACACAGAAGGGACTGATTTAACTTGTAGAGGAGATTTATTTTGCATTTTGCTCAAAATTTGATAGGCTTTTGGCAAGTGTATGAAACAGTCATAGATTTGGCAGTCTTCTGCTAGCAGATTTGAAATGTTCAATCCTTAAGAACTGCTGCATCGTTAGGTTATGCAAAACAGGGTGCAATTTTGTAAATATGCCATCTTGTACTGATTTGACATTTGTTCTATTATCCCAGAATATGCCAAAGGGAGAGAGACCTTCAGATTTAAGCCAAACCTTAACTTGTTTGTTGAGTGCTGATAAAATGTTGACTGCTGTGTGATCTTTAAAGAAGCCAGTGTTGCTTGGTGAGGTCTGAGGTAGAGCCCCCTGTCTGGGGTGGGTGGGAGCTCTTTCCTTGGCACCCTACAGGTACAGTTGTTTGATAAGATGTAAACAAATAAAACATCTGATATACTCTGTTGAACTCCTTTTCTCTTAACGCTTTCTGTGGCCTCTGTTGTGGCCTTAATGGCATTGTTTAAGATTATTTATGCAGCTTCTGTGGCAAGTAGAATTCATAGAGCAAGCCTGTAGAGGCAAGGTAATGTCTTGCAGAAGTAGTGGCTTGTTGCCGGTTAGACCTGGTGTATGATTATTTTTCTACGAGAGCTCGGAAATGGTGATGAGTTGTCTGGCTGCGATGTTAAGCAACAATAGAAAATGATGGTAAGGGGCATGGGCTTTGGAGATAGACAGACCTGTACTCCAATCCTGTTTTCCCCACTTCTTAGCAGCATGAGCTTAAGGGGGCTACTTAACCTTCGTGAACTTCAGTTTCCTCATCTGGATAAGGGGATTATCAGACCTACCACACAGGGTTATTGAAATGATTCAATGAGCCACCTGCACCTGCCATAAAGTAAGCTTTTAAAAATGTAGCAGCTGACGCCATTATTATCTTCAGGAAGCAAACTGTCCGAGGTGGCACAAAGGGCAGCTTAAAAATTGTTATACCTTCTGTTTCTCATAATACTTCCCTACTTTTCCCAACTCTCTCTTTTATTTCAAAAATACAAAGATTTATTTGTTGGAAGGTAACTGAGGAACCAGCATGATCCAACGAGCAGCTACAGATGGTTCTTCTTGGGGATTGAAGGAAAAGCTCCTCGCAGAGATGCTGTGGAATCGGCACTGCCACTGGACCAATCCTTCCCACTTCTCTTTGCCAAACTGTTGCTGGCAGCAGGGCTCTCCGGAAGTTTCTAGCCTCAGGAGAGTGCCAACTGCACCACCATTGCATCCTTTCCCATTTATCACTCTGAGCTTCCTTTTCAGTAGTTGGTGATAGACTATTCAGCTTCTAACTTAGTCATCCATTTCCTTTTTTATTTCTGTTTCCATGGATAGGCAAAGGGGGATTATTCCTATTTCGGTGGGTTAAAGCAGCACAATTCAGTGTTTTTGATTGTTAATCATACCTGAAGTTAATGCATGCATTTCTTTCACTGGTTTTGTATGTCACCTTTACAACTTAAAGGGCACCATGCAGTGGATGATAAAGAGCCGTAACAGAGAAGCCAGGAAGCACAGTATAGTAAGGAATGATGGGTGGTTTCAGAAACGAGGTGACATAGCTGCATTTTTCTGGGGAAAAGTGTTCTATGGCGCCTGAGAGCCTTAAAGTGGGTATGTGTCTTCTGCTGACGGTCTGCCTCTCATGAGAGGTCCCTCAGAGGCTCTTCCCAGCGAGTAGGGGAAGTGTGCGTTGGAAATGGCACACTTATCTTACAGTTGCAGGGGAAGCTTTTGTTTTATTTTTCTCTTGCTGCATTAAAGTATTTGTCTTTCTTTCTTTGTAGTGTAATATTGTTAATGTAAAACAATTTGCATCATGACACTTTTATCACAGTTTTCGTCTTTTTCTCAGTATGTTGCATTTCTCACCATGTCTAGTTCATCACAGCTACAGTGTGTACATCACAACATTTATCTTAGGCTCAGGGTTTTACTTGTTTATAAAAATTGTCTTCTTTCAGCCTGTATTCACTCCATTTAAGAAAAAAAAAGGCAGCCAGAAACTGTTTTGGTCCAAACTCCAGTAGTTATCACATTCCTTGCTAACTGTCCTGTGTATTTATATGTCTCCTAACTATTACTCTGTGTTTCAATGACATTTCTCAGTTTCATGGCTCGGGGAGGTTGTAGGAGCAGCTTTTGCTGTTCAAGGAAAGCAGGCCCAGGAGGCTTTTGGAGGTGAGGTGAGGCGACACAGTTGTATATTTAGGTCAGGTCTGGTGTTAAAGTTAACTGTCTTCTGTGAGCAAAGAGCTAGATTTAATTTGGGAAGAAACAAGGTGGGAGGAAGTCAGCACAAGCTGGAAGCATGACTGGCAGAAAGTCACTAAAGAAGACTCTAACAGGGGCACCTAGCCTGTGATTCCGTTGTTAATACTCACCTTCAATATTCGAGCCTCAGCCTTCCCTTCCACTAGCTTTGTATGCTACATGGTGGTGTCTTTAAGGGAGGTTTATTTTGACCTTTTCGTCTCTGAAGGGTAGAGAATTGCTCAGAGTTCAATTGCCACAGTAGAACACACATCACCTGTGCAAACAGAAAATATGCCTCCCAAATCTTGCAGGGCTGCGCAGATCAATCTCACTCCCAGTTATTTCAGACTGAGAAGGCATGGGATCCTCAGGAGCTTACGGATGCCCTCAGTTATTGTGTATTTCCAATTCTTTTCATTGCACCCCATGTCTTTGCTGGAATACCACATCATACACAGCTTGGAATTTTAGTAGAGACACAGCACAATCCAGGAAGTAAGAGGGGTGCTGTTGTCAAACTTGGTCTAGCTCTGACATGTCCTATGATGTAGCCTGATGCATGTCACTTACCTTGTCAATCTCAGGGTCTTCATCTATAAAGTATGATTGGTATAGACCTATTTCACATGGGTTTTTTACAATTAGATAGAAGAGTGCCATTATAAGTTATCCATGTGCTTAGAACAGTGATTGGCACAGAGCAAATGTTCAATGGATGTTCACTATTATTGCTAATGGCATGGTATGTGGGTCGAAAATGGGCAAAATATGTCTCAGAGTAAATTTCAAGATGAGAATCTTTTACTCTGCCTTCTCCATCTCCTTCCACTTGCTTAAACAAAACTAGGACCAAATAATATAGTGAACAAATATTTAAAAATTACTTTCATTTACTCACTTAATTGATAAATATTTAGCATTGTATTAGATGCAAAGAATAATAAGCAATACAGACAAATCTTTTCTCACGGACTATATTGCTTAGTGCAGTAGATGACACAAAAATATCCATTGACTAAATGAAAGAAGTCATGCATGTGGGCTAGCAAATGGTGTAATGGTTACATTACTGGACTTCCATGTGGTTGACTGTGGTTTGAGTCCCGGAACCAGTGACTTAAACCTACACCGAACAAGCCTGCATGCCTGCCCAAAATCCCAAGAGGAGAATGGAGGAAAAGGGATTGACTTGGCCACCCCCTGAGGGGGTTATTTCTTGCTTTCTGTCTCTCTGGTTCTCTGGCAAGCGCACATGCCCTATAGCAAAAATCTCTCTTAGAAAAAGAAGGTGGAGGAGGAGGACGAGAAGGGAAAGAAGAGAAAAAGAAGTAGTAGTAGTAGTAATGGATGGATAAATGAACAGGATAATGTTAGGATAGATGGATTCATGCATGGATGGATTTCTTTGGGACAGCTTACCAGAGAAAAAGTTTCTCAAAAACAAAAGTTTCACTTTTATTTATTTATTGTTTGAAGTATCTGCCATAGGGTGTGTGTGCTTGCCATAGAGAGAGAGAAAGTGAGAAATCACCCTCTGAGGTGAAAAGAAAAAAGAAAGAAAGCTTCTGTACATCTTTTGATTCTTAGTTCTGTGAGGAGGTAAGAAGAGTTATTCTCAGTCCCATTTTACAGAAATCCAGGCTTAGAGAGCAGCATGTCTCCAACTGTACAACTCACTGATTATGAAGCTGGGACTGGAATACAAACGTGCTCACCTTAGCCCTATTCTCTTCCTGCCAGGCCACCAGGGTTTTCATCAGAAATGTTAAGCTGATGTTAGCACAAAGGTATCTGTTAAATACAAACATAAACTTGACTTTGATTTACCAAGGTACGACACGACTGGCCAGCTGTTTTTAACCCTATAAAGAGGCTTCTTTCCTTTCTCCTTCCCAACTCATTATAGGACAATCAAAGCCAACTCTAACTCACCCCTTCCCAAAGATGGCACAAATATCTACATGGGATTTTTCTCTTCATCCCAATTTCGTCAATATCCCTAAGTTATTATCAGGTGACCAGTTCCATGCTTTCAATAGCATTCCCTCATTCTAGAAGCCAACCTTTACCCCAGCTACAAAGTAATCTCGAAAAACTGACCTCCCGATTTTTTATTCTGTTTCCCTGGATGATTTGATAATGACTTGATCCGATAACAGCATTTTCTCCAATATACAGAATGAGGCTGATGACAACAACCCACTGATTTTTGTAAGACCATTCTTGATCTTTTTCACCCTTTTCCCCTCCCATATGTTACATTTGCCTAGGTTTTAAACATCTGTTCCCAAAGAGGTAATATTTGCTTTTCATTCAGAGCCTTGCAATGTGGACCAAAGTTCACATGACATATTGCAGAGTATGTTCAGTTGCAAATGCTATGTACAGGCTCTTTGAAATGTAGCATGTATGGCACCATGTGACACATGGTTGCCATGGTGATACACTTTTTGGCTGAACTACAGGAGAAGCCCATGCAACATACATTGCTAATATGAGACTCTGCCCTGTGCTAATGCATAGGACACAGCCAATCTGGGAGCTGGGACTCAAGGGGTTTAGCATGCAGCCTGGGTGGCAGGTGCCCTCTTCCTGCATGGGAAGGGAAGATGTGGCATCCTCCCTTCCCAGTCCTGTCTCCCAGGCACAGGGCATGCTGTGCATTCTGCCATGCATGGAGACAGCATTTGCTTGAATATCGGTTTGCTATATTTTGTATCAAAGGGGGCCCCAGCTGAAAACATTTTATTTTGTAAACTGAAGTGAAAAATCAGTTTATGGCAGATCCTTTTTTGAATAATGACATTCTTTTTCCCAATTCCAGAATTCAACAGTCATGAGCAGAGCTGAAAATTTTAAACAAGTTGAGTACCTCCTTATTCATGGAACAGCAGATGGTGAGTTTCAGTTAATTAGACTTTTTAGTATCACAGACAGGTTTGCAATTTCACTACTGACAAAACAAAAGCATGAGGGGCAAGACTGTTACATTTACTTCAATAAAACAGTGTTGCTTTCCACAACTCACTTGTCTTGGGCTAAATGGGATGCTGAGTCCTAGAACTTCAAACCAGCCCTTTTCTTCTTGTGCCTTTCCCACCCTTTGGTTTTAGACAACCAGAAGACTACTAGCTAGTTTGTTTCCTCTTTCTCCCCACAGATAACGTTCACTTTCAGCAGTCAGCTCAGATCTCCAAAGCCCTGGTGGATGCTGGAGTGGATTTCCAGGCAATGGTATAGCCAATTGTGGTGTGAGGGGGAGGGAGGCTGCTGGTGGGGTCTGCTTTCCTCTTAGCCGGCTACTTCTCCTCATGACAGTTCTGAGAGACAGAGACAGAATAAAGAGTATTTTTATTTTTCGAATGTGGAGTCAGCGAGTGATATTCTTGGGCCATACTCGGAGAACTGTTCAAAAATATTAGAGAGCTTGGGGTTGAGAAGCACAATACTGCAATACTGCATATCCTGGTAGTGCAGAACACTACTCTCCTATTCATATGATTATTCAGTCCTCCCTATTTTGATTCAAACTTAATCATGTATTCAGTAAAATGTGTGGCAGAGTAATTCTAAAGTGAAACCAGCATGATAATAGTTCAGCACCAATATGAAAATCCATTTCTATCTAGTAGGTATTACTAGCCATTGTAACAGTGGGGTATTAATAATCAGAAGTGCTTTTGTTTTTGCAATTGCCATGTCATCTTTTGTTGAACAACCACAGGCAATAAACAATTAGGCTTGTCTTATAAAGTCTGAAATGGCTAGAGTTGTTGCTGCCTACACGGAGGATGTATTGGGGTATTAAGTTAAATTCCTTTTCTGCATCTGAGATGTTCAGGTTAAGAAGAAAATACATACATACACACAAACATATGTATGTATATTTGTAACTAGGAAGCACTAAGTATTTTTGTGTAAAATGCAGCTTTCTTGTCTGTTTTAGTTAGAAAAATCTGCTTTTTCTCACTTTGCTCTAAAATATATCATTTACTCTGTGCTCAGTTAAAATGGTGCCCCCTGCATAGGAGTGGGCCAGTTTAATGATACTGAGAAAAACTGGCATAACTTTTGGATCAGATTCTTACAAGAGGTTGACGTTTATTTTTTCACTATTCAAAGAAAAGGCCCATGATACTTGTAGGAGTTGATTACAGTGAACCTATGTCACCATAATATATGTTTGCCTAGGAAAGACTTACCAATGATTTAATAATATTGGAGCATCAGAAAAGTCATGATGTATTTTTTCTGTTTTTCTATGCAAAAATTCATCATGACTTTTAGGATGACCCAATATATGAGTTGACAAAATTTATGACTCAGGTCATAAGTTACTTTTACATAAATGTCAGACACACAGATTTTTTTAATGCCAATATAAAAGCTAAAGGTTTACAAATAATACATTTGACTTTTAACTTAATTTATGTTAAACATATATATGTAATACTGAGGTTGACTTTTCCAGTTTCTTCTTTGATATATATATCAGGAAGAGTTGCTTTTTAAAAATTCACTTATTTCACCACAGTTTATCTTACTAGAGTACAGAGAAAATTGACATTTGATAACACTTAATTAAAACAAGTGGGCTGAATGGGATAAATAAATATTCCTTCCTATGTATGGTGCAGTTCTAAGTGTCAAATTTGAAAATGGACTTGGGTGCTTTCATTAGAATTTACATATCCTTTAAAGCAGTATGCAGTAAAGCCAAATTTACAGTGAGTTATTTCAACACCTGCAAAAGGGGATCAGGGACTTCTGTAAGACAGAATATATCCTGGCAAAAGCTCTAGGGGGGAAATTAGATCCCTCCTTGGATCACATTTCAGTTTATAAATAGTTTGGGGAATTAAAACATCTGTGTTATACCACATGTACTCATGAGAGGGCACTTGAATTTATTTAAAAGAAAAGAAAAAGACAGCTGACTTCCTAATTGTGACCTTCTTCTTTCTCTCCCCAGTGGTACACCGATGAAGACCATGGAATTGCTAGCAGCACAGCACACCAACATATTTTTACCCATATGAGCCACTTCATAAAACAGTGCTTCTCTCTACCTTAGCAGCTCAAAGCAGCATGGCATTAAAGCTTATTAAAAGCCATTTTTTTTTTGTGCCCATTATCTCAAAACTGCATTGTCAAAAGGATGGTCTTAAAAATTACACTCATATCAAGAAAATTAAGGTTATCTTTGCTTCCAAATTTTATACCTATAATCACAACTAAACTTCTATCTTCACAACAGATTATTACCTTACAGAAGTTTGGATTATTCAGTCTGACTTTGTTCATTGTTTAAAACCTTTTCTACATCAGCTGCTGAAACAAGTATAAAGCGTTTTCAGTGGGAGCTTTGCAGAGGTTCCCTGGGGAGCATTTCCTTTTTTTCTAACCAGACTAGTCCACATCTTGTACTCTTTTTTAAAGGGATGGCAAGACATGGGCAGTGATGTCACTGGGTAGGGACAAGAAAAGAGAGAGGCGGAAAGATAGAAGGGCACGGCTCGGAACCTAAGTCCAAGTATACCGACCCGACCAGGCTACTGTCAGCTCCCCTGAGAGAAGAGCTGTTCACAGCCAGACTGGCACAGTTTTCTGAGAAAGACTATTCAAACAGTCTCAGGAAATCATATATGCAAAGCACTGACTTCTAAGTAAAACCACAGCAGTTGAATAGACTCCAAAGAAATGTAAGGGAAACTGCCAGCAATGCTAGGCCCCCAGGTGCCAGTTATGGCTATAGGTGCTACAAAAACACAGCAAGGGTGATGGGAAAGCATTGTAAATGTGCTTTAAAAAATACTGATGTTTCCTAGGGAAAGCGGCAGCTTGGAACTGAGATGTGACCACATC
>NW_006160198.1:1023042-1033876 GCF_000334495.1 Tupaia belangeri chinensis
GGAACTGAGATGTGAACACATCAGCTTGCCCTGTTAAAGGATGAAAATATTTGTATCACAAATCCTAACTTGAAGGAATCCTTGCATCATCTATTTCATTTCTTTGAGCATCTTAATTAAGAGAATATTTTAACTTCCTTGGACTCATTTTTAAAAACGGAAAATAAACTAGATGTTATGTATTATTATTCCCTTTCTACATACTGTGGAATTTCCCCAGGTCATTTAATAAATGTGATTTCATTTTTTTTAAATGGTAATGAATTGTGTCTTGAATCAGATCTAAACCATACTGGCATATGGACATGTTTTTCCAGAAAAATTCTTGTTTATTTTATGAACAATCCCAGACTACCTTGTAAACATGAAAAAGAGTTCAGCTTTTGTAAAAATTTAGATACATTTTTTAAAAGTGTGTTAAATTAGGCAGTCTATAACCGTTTGGTCTAACATGATTTCTGTCACAAATACATACAGTTTTTGAGAAGTCGATTTTAAAAAATGTTTATTATCTATATAATATGTAATTTATAATTTTATTCCCAGAAATGATGATGAATCTCATATTATAAAAACAAATAATATCAGCAATATCATCTTGGAGGTTATGATGGTTCAGTAGAAGTTAAAAAAAAGTCAAGTCAAATCACTTAAGTGTCTGACCCCATTATTTTTGGTTTACATAACTATAATGATGAACATGTAGATTTAAAATGTTGCTTTTGGCCTAGCAAAGGAATGTCTAGTTATCTGAGAAAAAATTCTTTGTTTCAATTATTTGCAAAACAGTCTCATTTTTTAAAAGTTGACTTTATAAATTTAAACTTAGCATCAGACCATTTGTTAGACAAAGTTATCCCAGACAGGGTGAGCTACAGCATAAAAATCTAAAAACAGAAAAATGAAAAAAAGTCTATCAATTCAACATGAGACTGGTGAGTCATGCATAGGAATGGATGGAGAATTGTGAAATCCAGCTCTATGCTTTCAGAAGATGCCATTGAGTAGATTCACCTTAATTAAACCTCAAATCCCACTCATCCATCGAAACCATGAACCAGCTTTCAAACATACCACGTGCTTGTCAAAATTCTATTTCTTAATATAGTTCAATCATTGTGAGTAACTGGACCAATCTTTGCAGAGTTTTAAATCAAGGAACCATAGTAATATGTGTTTCTTTCATGTACAGCACTAACAATCATAAAAATGAATTAGATAGAATATTTTTTACTTATTTGAAATCAGATATTGTACAATGTAAGTTATTATACATCAGATATTGTATAATACTTGCATAACATCTAAATAGTATGAATTCATTGTCTTTTAGTTTCTAAATATGTTAAATATTTTCTCTGAAGCACAGAGGTGATAAAAATCCCATATAAACATTCTTATTTATAAAATATAGGTTATATATTTATGTACATACTTAAATATATAAATATAAAAAGACATTGTTAGGCAATGCAGGTTACAAATAATAATAAAGTAAATAGTCAAAGTGATTTTGATCCTCCTAGGAAAAGTTCTACATGCCAGTAAGAGCTTTAAATTAGCTTATTATCAATAGAAAAGGAAGGTAAGGAAATTGACAAATAAACTAGAAATAAATTTAATTTGGTGGCAAATTTGAAACACACAGGAGCTAACCCTACCAACTAGGATGTGTAGAGTCATCTGCCGTCAACAGTCACAGGCTCCAATGGCCTACGGATGGCTAAGACTCCTTCCATAAAGAACCTAGTAGAGTGCTGCAGGCCCAGGGGAGCATAACACCAAATGAAGGGAGAACTGGTCCATGTCTCTTCTATGGATACAGGGTTTATGATTAGAGTTTCTATCAGGACTTTTAGAACATCAATTTAAGAATTACTTTCGGACCAGCTATGCATGGTGCAGGGACTGGGGCACCACCGCACCATGTTGCTGCCATCTATTAGGCCTGGGTTTAGGTTCCAGGTAAACTGATCCTGGCTGGCTGGGAGTCGGGGGAAGGGCTGTAGTATTAGTGAGGACCTGCTCAAGGGCTTTCTCTCTTTTTTGCTTTCACTCTTACTCAAGCTCTCACTCTGTTTCATGAAGGAAATAAACTTTTTTCCATGTACTTTAGTTCTTTCATGATTTATTATTTACATTCAATCACTGTATATCTCTATAGCACACAATATGTTTTCCATGATATGCATGCAGTGCACATCTATATTTATTGCAGTTTATTCTCTAAGATATGGAATCTACCTAAATGCCCAAGAACTCATGAGTGGGTTGAAAAACTGGCACATATACACTATGAAATATTACTTAGCCATAAGGAACAAAGAAACCCTGTCATTTGATTCAAAGTGGAAACAAACTTTCAAAATATGAGCATTTTTTGAAGCCCCAAAATGATTACATACCTTCATGCTATCTTATTTTTTTTAAGTGTGATGAATTTACCTTTATTTATTTATTCATTTGTTTATTTCAATTTGACCACAGAAGGACAAAAAAGAGAAAGAGAGAGAGGAGAGAGAGAGAGAGAGAAAGTGAGAAAGCAGGCCACCAGGTCTGAGACTCAAACCAAGGTCAGCCAAGTGGGATTCCAGCGTCCTCAATCACCATGCCACCTGCTGGCCTCCTTCATGCTATCTTAAATAGCAGGCACATGGTATTTTTTAATACATCCTTCATGAGTGAGAACCACCACCATAAAGATCAATGATCAGGGCTAGCAAGTGGCATTGTGGTTAAGATACTGGATTCTCCCATGGCCAAACACAGTTCAAGTCCCAGACCTGGTGGCTTGAAAACCACAAGTAAATAGATAAATAAAATGTTTTAAAAATAAAGATCAATGATTACATGAGGCTGTATGTCATTCTGAATATTTTGTCTCCTTTCTTATTCATAGGTGGTCACTGAAACTAACAGTTCAACTTCTTGACATTTGTTGCTTTTGCTTTAAATAAATGTGAGAATGCTGCTTTATGAAACTACTATATTTGTACAATATTTAAGATTCCATTAACTCAAAATAGAAACCATACCAAATACGAGGGCCAGCAGATGGTGTGGCAGTTAAGGCACTGGACTCCCACATGGCCACCTGTGGTTCAAGTTCTGGACCCTGTGACCTGAAAAACATCCCAAGTGCTTGTGTGTGTGTGTGTGTGTGTGTGTGTGTGTGTGTGTGTGCCCAACATCCCAAGAGGAGAATAGAAGAGAAGTGATTGCACCATGATCATCCTCTCTAAGGGGTGATTTCTCACTTTCCCTCTTTCTGTCTCTTTCCAGCAAGCACACACCCTATGGGGAAAATAAACACTCACTATATCAAATACAATGGTTTTATTTTTTCCATGTGATAGGAGAACTTTGTTGTGCCAGCTTTTGGCAGTTATTTCAGCAATGTCTAAGAACCTTTCGCATACATCCTGAGTGACCCAGAGTCTGTAATCAGGGTATCCAAGGGACACAGTTGGTTGAAAATGAGAGACTAATGGGGGTTATACAGCTAACATACTATCCAATAAACAAAGCTAAGAGCATGTTGCTAGCAAGTCCAATGTTATACCTCAGAGGAATTCATCATCTTTCTGCATGTGTCTTTTCTGGGACAGTATTAACATTTAAAGCCAAGAATTAGAATTAATTTTTAAAAAGAGATAACTTGCTTACTGCTAATCAAAAAGTGTAACTTTTCTGCTTTTTATAGACTTTAAGCCTCAATAAACTCAGTTATTACTCTATAGAACCCTTCGTATGAACCACCTCTCCAAGTCTGTCAGATTTTTTAGAACACATATGTGAGTACAGTGAGAAGTGTGCCCATTCAACAACCAAAACCCTTCACTTATCTTTTAACTTTTTCTGTCCAAAGTCATGATATTTGTGACTTAGGAGCAAAAAAGAAAACGTGTTTTGTTGGGTAGGTTTGGTTTCCAATGTTAATCACAGAAAGACGGATAATGAGAAAATGTACATATTAATAAGGAGTACTACCCATCTGAGCCTGATGCTGGTTCCAGGGGCCAGAATGAACACCCTGGTAAGGAGGAAGGCAGCCCCGTTCCCCTCCCGACCCAAGTGCGGTGCACTGCAGTGGAGGGCTGACAGACTGGAGTTGGATTCTCAGCTCTACCCCTCACCAGTGGAAAACATTTAAAGAACAGTACTTAGCTTTGCTGAACTCCAGGGTCTTAATTTGAAAACCATACAAAAATACCTACCTCATGCAGCTGTCGCATTGCTGTGATGTGTTGCATTTATAAACAATGCCTGCCACTTTCTCCCTCATTTTCCCTCCCAGACATAGCAGCCTCTCCCGCCTTGGTGGCTGTGTGGATTGCAAAGGTTCTTGTGTTAGTTTTCTCTGTCCTTACCTTATGAGGGTGTGCAGTAAGTATCTGTTTTTTGTTTCCATCCTGACATGTAAGGGGACATTTTTGTGGACCTTTATTTTGGTGGAATAAACCGAAGAGCACAGACTGAGCTCTGGAGAGTTACAGAAAAGGGACCTTGTCTATAAAGGCACCATTCCTACCTCCAAAGAGCTTATAAATTCATGGAAGAAGTAAGTTGCATGGCAGATACCTTTGATTCTACACCTACCAGGAGGCAAGAGGACCTAGAAACAAAGGTAAGTCCATGCGTAAAAACGAACAAGATGGCAAGAGGTAGACAGAGGGGAGGAGTTTTCTGGACACTGGCAATTAGCTGATTTTTTGTACTACATATAAATCTTAAGACTTCATTAATGATCTTAGGCTTATTGTTAACACTGCTTTTGTTTTCAAATAGAACTGTGTGTGTGTACACATATGTGTGCCTGTGTGTGTATGTGTGTGTGTGTGTGTGTGTGTGTGTATGTATGTATGCAGGGTCTTCAAAATTTTAATGGAAATGCAGATTATGACAAAAATATGCATGAATTTCAAATTTTTTGTACCAAAATAAACTTTTCCTTTTCCTTTTTTCTTTCTTTCTTTCTTCCTTCCTTTCTTTCTTTCTTTCTTTCTTTCTTTCTTTCTTCCTTCCTTCCTTCCTCTTTCTTTCTTCTTTCTTTCTTTCTCTTTTTTCTCTTAAGAGACATTTTTGTTATAGGGTGTGTGTGCTAACCAGATACCCAGAGAGAAACAGAGAGAGAAAGTGAGAAATGACCCCCCCCCCAGGGAAAATAGTCATGCAATAATCCCTTCTTCATCATTCTTTCAGTGTTTTGGGTATGCACGTACACACACCCAGCGTGAGTTCCAAGTCACCAGGTCCAGGACTTGAACTGTAGTTGACCATGTGGGAGTCCAGTGCTTTAACTCCCTTTTCCTTTCATTTCATTTCCCCACAAACTTTTGAAGCACTCTCATATGTAAGGGAATGCTCCATGTATAAAGAAATATTCCACATAAAAGAAATGATAATAAAGCAATTATGTCTGGTGTTAACTTGTTAAGTACCCAAGGAGAGTGCTTGGGCTTGTTTGGTTTCTATCCTAACAGAAACTTATAGGCCATTCACAGAGTTTAGTTTGATCATCTGAGAGTCACTGCTGGAAGAAATGATCCTGTTCTTTCTCCACTACGTTCTCTAATGTGCTGCCAGACTAAGCCTTCCCATACTCAAACTTTTAATGGGTAAAATCTAAACGCCTACTATAAAAAATTTTTAAACATCATTCATATTGTTTCCAACTTTCTATCTTTTCTTACAACTCTTCACTAGCCTCCGAATACCCCATTATATTGGGCTGTTTGCCTATTTCCAAAGATACTATGCATTAAACACGCAAGGCTCCAATTACGTCACATATCTTTACTTTTTAATGCCATCTTTATTTTAATACAGACATGGGTTTAGGAATCTTTGCAGTTCATAGAGTACATTTCCTTCCTAATCACTGTCCTAATCCATATGCTGCCTCTGCTACAGTGATATCCTCAAACCCCGTCCTACTCAAAGTTCCACGCCTAAGTTACTCTCTGCTTTAATCTTACCCTCAATTCAGTATATATTACATTATACTGTAGTCATGTATCCACGGTGCCTTTTTTTTTCTTTTTTCTTTTTGGAGAGGTTTTTGCTATAGGGCTCTTGCCCTCACCGGAGAGACAGAGAAAGACAGACAGACAGAAAGTGAGAAATCATTCCCCAGGGGGGATGGCCACGCCATAATCCCTTCTCCTCCATTCTCCTCTCGGAATCTTGGACACGCACACACACACACACAAGAGCGGCGTGAGTTTAAGCTGCCAGGTCTGGGACTCGAACCGCCATTGACTACATGGGAGTCCAGTGATGTAGCCATTACACTAACTGCTGGTCCCTCCACCATGCCTTTAGAAGCAGAGTATAGCTCTGCTTTCAAAGTTCTAGCACAATGGTAGTGCCCATTTGAATTGAAATAATGATTTTATCAGTTAACTGCAACTTTCTGTGAAGAACACCTAAACAGGTCTCTAAAATAATTTTCTGTAATCCTTGGTTATTAGATTTCTTCAAGGTGACTGAATCATCATATTATCCAAATTCCTCTCATACAACTTTCAAATGATTATAATCTAATTTCATTTCATGTGTGAATATATAAGATATCTTGGAGCAATTTTGCAAAAATATAATAAAAGAATCAAGTAGCCAGCACCAAACAAGTTAAAGCTAAATAGAAACAGAGGTACATCAGTGCAGAGAGGAAACAGAATGAGCCACACTTCTAAGGTTCAAGAAAAAATTTTAAAAATCTAGAATTTTTGTTGAAATGGAAAGTTTGATAATCACCAGTGTAGAGCGTTTATCAGATTATGAGTTTAAACTACACCAAGGAGACATTCTGATTATATTTAGGGAAAAAGTTCCCAGTATTGTGGGCTGTTAAATAGTAACAGTTACAAAGTAAACTCCCTAGTTAGGAGAAAAACACTAGGCAGTAGGTTAGCGATCTGAGTGCAATTAACTCCACAACGCACTGCCAGAAGACCATGGAGGAACCATGCTCCTATCTGACCTTTGTCACACACGAAGGAGACAAATTTTAGGAACTGCTTTTCTTATTTGGGGTTAAAAACACAAGAGTAAGAAATTCCAATAATGGGAGAGTCAATGATGGTCTTGGAGACTTTTATTAGTCATTGGAGCAATATCATTTGTACCCAAATCACTGTTTTCTTAGCAACTGAGGAAATACATCCTTATTTTCTATTCATAAAATTCAAATTGTTTGCATACTCATAAAATGTCTGCATCACCAAGTTTTCTTAACTCCAGGATCTAAATTTAAATACTATTAGGTCGTCAGGAAAGTCATAGGTATATTTCTATGTTTTTCTAGGCAAAAATGCACCATGAATTTCCAGAAGACTCAATATATTCAAACAATCAATATGCTCTATACTGATTTACTGATTAATATGAAGGAATATAAGGAAGACAAGACACTACATCACAATCTAAAATATGCAAGGAAATTAGTTGGATAAATATTTATTTTCACATAACATTTCTTTGTGAAAAACACAATATCCTAGTCACATTTACACATTACTTAAACTTTGCAATAAATTACATTCAAGATACTTAGTAATTTTGTCCAGGAATCTGAAATTAGAAGTAAATATATAACACTACATTTTTCTTATTTTTATATAATTTGAAAATATTAGGATTAACATAAGGATAGCATTAAAATTCACACAAGAACAAAATGACTATAAAAATACTCAGAAATACAGAATTTCATTGGATATGATTGCTTATTCAAATAGGTGATCACGTGAAGCTCTTAATTCACTATGATCATTTTAAGAGAACAGTTACTGTATGAAAACACGAGGAGGCTGCTTTTGGGACTGACTGGCTAAATCGTAAAACAACGGGACTGTTTACAATATAGTATCTGTATTATAAAATACACGAAGGCAATCCATTTGGAACAGAAAGTTTTTTGCATTTTTCTTCAGCATTTATAAATACAAACTTAATTAGCTGCAAATTTTTCTTCCGATAATTTTTAGGCTCATGTTCTATTAAAAAAAATGGCTCCTTCAAGGATTATGAGAGGGATTTTTCAGGATGTATCAAAATGTTGAACCTAATAGAGGATTTATTTTTTCATTAGCTTAATTACAGGAGGAATTTTTCTCACTTTTCACTTATAAGCAGAGTATATAATACTAGTTTGTAAAAACCACAGGGCTCGGAAATATAAAATTAGACACTGAAGTATTATAAGGTTGATGGTCACTGATTACTCTTATGAACCAAAAACACTATGAGATTTAGTCTTTATTAACTTCACATTTATTTTATCTAAAATTATTTTTAGTAATGCTCAAAAATTCTGTACTTTCCTTCCTCCCTCCTATATCAGCTTAGTAAAGATGGATTACTTCATGTGGGTTGAAAACATCTATAGAACCTTCTCAAATGAAACCTGAACTTTGTATTTAAAATATTGTTTTTCCACAGCATGCACTTAATTAAAAAGTGGAAAAGATCTTTGCAGAAAAAAATACAATTAGAGACCTGCTGGCCTAGCACTAGAACACGATTAGGACTGGTGTTAGCAGTGTGTGAACATCAGTAGCGAGTGACTGTACAGGAGTGGAAGTTCACATACAACGATTTTCTACGTGGTATCCCATGAGCATGTCTATAGTAGGTTTATCGGGAAAGCATCTGTTTTCAATGGGGGAGAAATTTAACAACACATTTCTGATAAACATTTATATTGAAAATTCCACAAAACTGTTACAAAGTTATTCTAAAACATTGCATACCAGCCCCGTATTCGATCTTGTAGTCACAACTTGAATCTTAAGCAAATACTACTTGACTCTGCATTAGTGTCTGATTCTCTTTTAACAAGTAGTGAACAGGTTTCTACATGTTTTTCAAATGACTTTAAGTTTTACTTACATATAAATTTTTAAGTATTAAATGTGTCATAATAAATCAAAAAGTGCATAAATGCAATTATTTTAAAATGCTTTTAAACTAACTTTTTGATTTGGGTCTTTTGAAATAAGTCTCTAACACTAAGCTATAAAAAATAAAAAGAAGTAACACTACCTTTCAAAATTCTTCAGGATAAAATTATCAGGCAACTTCAGGTCACTAAAGTAGGAAAATACAAACTAGGTAAATATGACTTATCTCTTTAAGAAAGCTATTGCTCTCATAAAATTGACAATGAGAAGCCAGTGTTTACAAATGTCTAACTTATGGCCAGGAACACACAGATTCTTGCATCAGCTAATGTATTTGTTCACAAAGGTGTCTCATTGCTCAGAAGTTTAAATACAGAAATGAAACAAGTATTGCACTACTTACAGTATGGTGGATTTGGGATGAGAGACAGAATTTATAATACATGATCAAAGCAGTTTTATCAATAATTGTGGCACTCTTCTCATATATATGTAAAAAATAAATTGAAGATCAAGTCATAGACAAGTCTCCCTGTCAACACCTTTCCCTGAGTCAGCTTTCTTCTCTTTTCGGCTTTCAATGCTACAGGGAAAAAAAGAAGAAATGTATTACTACAATCCAGTGTGGTAGCTACTGTGATAACTCTTGCTCAGACTCAAAACCCATCAACCCCAAAGCACCACAAGAGCCCTGAGGCATTGCTCTCTCATGCTGTGAAGCATAGATAAATAGCAACAATTAAAAATCGTCTGCACTCAGGGATACAGAAACCAAGGACTACAGGAAGGGAGGGTCATTTAAAACAGACGCTTACAAAACAAAACCCAGACGTTTTTAAAAACCGTTCCAAAAGCATGCAAGATTAATACCATGGTCCTAGTTTGGGCAAATGGATCACTGATGATTGTTGAAAATGCTAGTCATGCCCCCACTTTAAGATAGCACAGACACTAGTAAATGACACAAACCAGATGTCACAGTAGGCATTTTAGCCCCTGCTGTAAGTGGCTCATCCTTCGTACTGGACTGGACCTTGCCTTTGCTGAGGTCTATGTCTTGGTCATGCAAGGCAGAAACATCTCTGGACGACGGATTACCCTGCATACTGCTTTTCAGACTCTGTGCTATCTCTTTACAGATAAACTCTCACCCTGTGTGTCAGAGAAATAGTGATTTTTACCTAACTCCTTAGAATAAACTAATTCCCAAGTGGCTTCTATTTAATCTCATCCTCTAGCAAACTTTATCAATGAACAATTTGGTAATATGACTCTCATTTTTGTCTATTTTTCAGTAACTTTCCACTGTACACATTTTCTTCTCTCATGTTGACAGTGTGCATGGAAAATTCAAATAATGCCCGAACCTGCAGTGAGCTCACAGCAAGAATGTATGTTTGCAGAGGGATGGAACTATTCACTCCTCAACTCCTTCTAGCACGGGGCAAGTCTCTCTATTTGAGGCCTGTGAGCCTCCCTGCTGCTGACACGAAGGGCAACTCACAACCGGGCTTTGAAGCCCTGAGTTGGAAGAATCCACACAATTTTACTTTTAACTTCAGCCCTAAATATAAATTTATGAACTAGTTGGTGGTGGGGATACCCTTAGTTTTATAACTCTTCTCCAAGTAATAAAGTAAACTCTTGTGCTTCTCTGGGGCCTCCTGTGCAGCTTTCTTAGTGGTCAATAACTTAAACACATTTGAAGAGTGTGTTTTTTAAATTGTTTTTCCTCCAATTCAAGCTAGAAACAGCCCTTCTCAGTTGTCACCACCACCCGGCACCATCAGGTAAGAAGTGCTGGAGCTTCTGCCATTTGTGGCACGCTGCCAGCACTGAGAGCTGGTGTGAGCGAGTGTCTACGGCGCCCGGGTTTATGCCTGCCACACTTCTCAGCACATACTACTTACAGGTCAGAGCAAAGCAAC
>NW_006160198.1:1034150-1039813 GCF_000334495.1 Tupaia belangeri chinensis
TCCCTTTTTCTTTTCTCCTTCCATGAGAAGAGATGACAGTGTGCACATGATGTGTTGAGAGACTTAACTCTGTATTTTTAACTCCTCTATCTGTATGACTCACTTTCTTCTACTTTAAGTTCCTTTTATATGACAAGTGTCTGCTATCCTGATTTCCAAATTAACTTTTCCTTGGCCTCTACCTGGCTCCCAGTCTCTTCTGCCAAACAAAGCCACTGAAACAGAGCAGTGGAAGGAGCCAAGCGTTTAGCAACAGTTGAGCTTCAGTTTAGTTCTCAGAAGCTGAAGATAGCTAAATGACCTTGGACTAGCTATTAATCCTCTAGGCTTGGTTTCCTCATCTGTAAAACAATTTTGAGATAGATGCCCTTTAAGTCCTCCTGTAGCCCTAATTTCAGAATTCTGAGACTGTTACTCCCAATCCCAATGAAGTCTTTCTACTGTGAAAGCCAGATTGGTAGGTCATTGCGGCATATAACGGACTTTACTTGTACACAGTACTTTTGGACATAGGTGTTCTGTAGTCTTTTCAGATTATAGAATAAGAATTCAATTGGGAGCGCAAATAAATGAATCCATTTCCAATGGCACTATTAGTCACCGAGCCTTGAGAAAAAGATTCAGAGTATCACTTTGATCCACAGATGTGCTTCTTCCTGATACCCTGCTTTGGTTTTATTGGCTGTTTCGTTACAAAACAATAGCCAATCAAATGGATGGGTGGGTATTTTTCTCCTCTATTATTAAAACCAGTGGTTTTGGTATCAGATTAGATTTCAGCAAATGATAAAGCAGAAATTTTATAACCAATTCAAGACGTCCATAAAAAATATTATCAACTTGGATTGTCTTACTGTATGGCTAATACTCCTTCTTAGTAGGTCACTGGGACAGTCATTATGCAATTTTCTATGCAATAGAAAACGACCAATACATTCATTTTTCTGAATACCAATCAATTTTAAGCTTTCATTGTAACCAATATATATTAAGTATCTATTATGGGACATTGTGATAAATAGATCTAGCGAATCTATTATGTGCCAGGTAATCAACAGAATTGTTACTTTTCAGTGGTACTAAATCCGTTGTTATGAACAATATTTACTAAATAGTTATGGGAGGTCCTTGGCCTAGGAAATTAGAGTAAAGAAAAATCTAGAGTAGATGGTGAAAAGGTAGCCAAGGGGGATGAGGGGGAGCAAGGAAGGTGGTCCCAGAGCCCAGCCTCTACCAGCAAGGCAAAGCTAAGTATTGCATTTCCTAGCTCTAACAGATAAGAAATGTTGATCTGATGTATCAGTTTTATAAAACACAGCATTTGCTCCACCTATTCTGATACAATATGGTTTTTATGTATAGCACTGTTAAACAAGGATCAGAATTAGATACACCACAGATCTGACAGAATTTGAAGTTCCTTCTCTCAGTTAAACTAGATAAAACATTTTTTACAACAAAAAGAGTAAAAGAAATGATTTTAAAAGCATACTGCTATTCTAAGCTTTACTAAGAAAATGGTTTCTCTGAGGCATATTGTAGGAAGGGACAGGATGGAAAACAACTGGAGTAGGGGTTGAGGGGTGGTGAGGGATCTATGACTGCCTGCAACCAACTTAGGATTCACGAAATACAGATGCTAGTAGCCTGGTCTTTAGGGGTTTTGTTTGGTTTTTTGTTTGTTTGTTTTTCTAATGAATACTCCAAGAGCACCACACGTTCACAGTTCCTAGTCATCACACATCAATGCCTTCGACTAATACAAAGAGAAAGCAGTGGCTTTGGAAGGTATTTTTGGTATTAATATTGGTGTATTTGGGATTTCTGGAAGCCACACTCTTTATGACAGAGTTTCTACTGTTATAAGGATGAAAGACATTAACTACCAATTAAGAGCTATTTCCCAATTAGAAAGCTACAGATTTTTATCATAACAAAATGTAAAGAAAGCTGGGTAAACTTCCATTCCACAAGAGTTTGAACCTCACACCAGTCACACTATATGTTCAAAGAACAAGAAACAAGTGGTTATATCCAAATATAAACAATGGTCCATTAGAAATAGAATCTGTTTAAAGCACATTACATTGCTCACTAGAGTAAACCTACTGCTGAAGTAACCCAGATACATGTTTTTGAAACAAGTAGATTTTTCAGTGAAGAACAATAGTGTTGACCTCACTATTTGTTGTAAGGAGTACCTAAAATATCATGTCATACAAACCTTGAACCAGAGGAAGAATTTGGACCATGGAACCATATAATACAGGAAGTAAAGAAAGCTACAAGCTTGATTGTTTCAAATTCTCCACAAATTTCTCATGACTTGCATTGTATTTTTGGGCCCAGGAACCTGGGTTTTGCATTTTTCAAAAAATCAGAGAAATGCCACGGCTTTAATGTGAGAGGGTTCACAAGCACATATTCCAATGAGCTTGAGAAACAACCTTTCTCATCACTGATTTTTTTTCCAAAAGTTCTGGCAAAACACAGAATTACTGTGAGGATGACTATCAGACTGTAGCAGGAATCGTTGGGGAATAAAGATAAAGCATGTTTTAGGATAAAACATGTCTTTTGCTTGAGCCAAGCAAAGAAATAACATGAAGGTTATAAAGCCCTGTTAAAAGACAAAAAACATAAACCCAGTCTTGGAGAGTGACTGTTAAGTAGCTTATATTAACCTCCTCATGAGTAAGTTTTGGAGGTAATTAAGAGGGAAAGAAGCAAGAGACATGGATAGACAGAAAGAGAGAGAGAGAGAACACTAACTCCCAGCGGATTCTGGGATGAAGACTGCACATCTACTGTTGTCTTGTTTATGCTATTTGATATAGAAATGACACTGAAGCAGCATGCCATTTTGGGGTGACAAAAACCAGTAAGTAACAAGAGAGATATTCTCCAAATCTAACATATTCTCTTCCTCAAGCTAAGGTTTCCAATTATGTCTCATGAAGCCAGATAAAGCTGAGGTTTGGATGCATGGCGAGACATAAATGGAAGTGCCCAGCTTTGTAATCTCCAAATTAAAAGGACAATTTTCTTTTCCCAATCTAGAATTTGATGCCATTACTAATATAGTGCTGTGAGATTTGTTCATTTATACATGATGCATTCACACAAGTCATAGTGGAAAAAAAATTTATTCAAGCTTTAGGCCCACTTACAGAGCTAAGTAGTTATAGGAACACTGGAGAACTCAGTCTGATATTGAATCTGAGTCCAAGATTCTCCCTGTCTTTTGCCTCCCCAAAACTCACACAGAGGACATAGGCTGACCAGGTTTCTAGAAGACACCATTTAACATAAGGAAATGCAACCAAGGAATAGGTTTGAGGGAGAGGGTCTTACCTTTGGGGAATCAGCTTCTAGAGTGATTAGGAAGGGGAGCTTATGACAAAAATGTAATATAAAAATTAAGTAGAAAAAGTTAATTTAAGGTTATGAAAAGTAAAGGAACTTAATAATTATAGTAACCACTGTCCCATATCCCTCAATCACTCTCTATCAAGAAGAGATATTAGCATACCATAGGAATTTCTTTTCCTTCAGATCAGCAACTAAGAAGACTGGGTGGTTTGAATTCTCACTTGTAAATTATAGACTGTTCAGCTGGAAGTCCCCTAATGATTCTTGATATTTAACAACACACTTTTTCCCCAGCATGCACTTAAAACTACCATCCACAACTGTAAGTTCACATATAGTTGTTTATATGTACACATACAGAAAAGGCAGAATGGACAGCACTTGCAGGAGCTGAAAGTTTTATGGTAAGTAGGTTAGGGAAGATTTTTTAGAGGGTTGAAATAGGGGACTAAAAATATAATAAATAGAAAACCACCATTGCATGTGCCATATCAGTTTAAAAAAGGGAAATGGGGGAGTGTGAAATACAGTCAGACATCTAAGTGGGTTCTGGGAAGTGGGTGATGAGGGAATGCAAGAAAATGGTACTGCAAAAGAGTAGGCCAAAATTAATGTCTAAAAATGTCATGCATTGCGACTCATTTCTAGCACCAATACCCTTCATTGTAATAGTTTTACAGAGAGCTTTTAATTTGGAAGGGAGGTATTGAAAAAAATACCAAAATTTGTATAATTTGTAAAATCATAATTTCTACTCACTTTCAATGTTTTTTTCTAAAATATTTTAGATCTAAATTTGATATAAGCCAGTATTACTCTTTGGCTAGTGTATTTATATCATTAAATGATTATACAGTATAAATGCTCATTATTTTAAAATTCAAACCTTTTAGAAGGAAAGCTTGACTCCTTATCTTTTGAGTTATCAGCAGTTATCAGAAGGTTTCTCCACAAGGCAGTCTTCGACATTTCATCAGAAATGTTGATTACAGATGGATCATCTCTAGATAAGAGTTTACCCAAAATGAAATAGTAAACATTAACTTAGTAATTACTGCTACTAAGTAATAGACAATCATATTCACAAATTTTTCCCCACATTTTTCACTGCGGTAAAATACATGTAACATAAAGTTTATCATCTTAACTACTTTTAAATATAGTTCAGAGGTAATAAATATATTCATAATGTAGGGTGGCCACTATCACTTCCAACTCTAGAATTCTTTTCATCTTGTGAAAATTAAACTCTACACCTGTTAAATAATAACAGTCTATTTTACTCACTCCATGAGCCACTGGCGACTGCCATTCTACTTTCTGTCTCTGACTCTGCCTATGCAAGCGCCTTAGATAAGTGGACTCATACAGTATTTTCCTTTCTGTAGCTGGCTTATTTTACTTCATATAATGTCCTCAAAGTTCATCTATGTTGAAGCTTATGTAATAATTTCCTCCTTTTTAAGGCTGAATAATATTCTACTATTTTTATATATCAGATTTCATTCATTATACAATTTTTGATCATTGAAAATTGAGTATAGAATAACTCTCTCAGTTATTAAAAATATCTATAAAACAGGGCCAGCAGGCAGCATGATGGTTAAGGTGCTGGACCCCCATGTGGCAAACCTCCCTTCAAGTCCCAGACACAGTGGCTTGAAACTCAAGCCAGGAGCACATGTGTGTGTGTGTGTGTGTGTGTGTGTGTGTGTGTGTGTGTGCATGTGCACATGTGCCCAAAATCCCAGGAGGAGAATGGAGAAATGATTACAGCATTGCCATCCCCCCCCGAGAGGTAATTTTTCACTTTCCTCTCTCTGTCCTCTCCACCGACGTATATACCCTACGGCAAAAACAAATAAACAAAAACAACAACAAAATAAAAAACGGAAAAATCAAAATCTAAAGAAAAGATTACAGTCATAAAGATACTGATTTGGACTGAAATTTTCTTAGTTCAATTAAAATTACAGAGATTAAGTTCTGCATGACCTTTTCTCAGGCTCTTGCCCTTAACAGCCTAGCACAGCAGACTAAGTCCCACCTTTGCTCTGACTCTACTCATTCAGAGTAAGTGCCGAGTCCTCACAATGGCCTGTAATGCTCTGTCCTCATCCTCTGACTTCACCTCCTGTCATTGCAGCCCTGCTCACTCCTCTCCAGACACCATGCACTGACCCCCTGACTTTTGGAACACTGCAGGCTCCCCGCTGCTTTGGGGCCTTATTTGCTTGTAATGTTTCTTTACTCAGTGCAGCTATTTACCTTCTTTGTTCCGATGTGACCTT
>NW_006160198.1:1040157-1073612 GCF_000334495.1 Tupaia belangeri chinensis
CTTTCCCTCCTTTGTTCAGATGTGACCTTCTCAGACAGGTCTTCGGGGACTCCTCTATTTCAAAGAGTTATTTCCATCCACTAATGGTACTCCCGTCCATTACATTTCCTTTTTGTTTTTATAGTGCTTTTCACCGTCGGAAATACTACATTACTTGTTCATTTATCCACTATGTCTCCTCCTACCTCTATTCTACCTGAATATAAGTTTCATAAGGACAAAGATTCTTGACCATTTGTTCACTGATATTCTCCCAAGAGTTATACAGAGATGAATACTTATTACTTAACAAATATGTGTTGAATAAATGAAGGCATACTGTGTCTTTCCAAATGTCTGGAGGAACCCATACTATCAAGGACTGCAGGATGCCAAATGCTTTTTTCACATTTAAGACAGCGCCAGGGTCAGCAAGCAGTGTGATGGTTAAGGTGCTGTGGACTCTCACATAGGCAGTGATTTGAGTCCCAAACCTGGAGGCTTGAAATTCATGTTGGGCACACACACATACTTGCCCAAAATGGAGGAGGAGAATGGAGGAGAAGGAATTGCAGTGTGGCCATCATTCTGGGGTGGTGATTTCTCACTTTCCCTTTCACTGTCTCTCTCTGTCTCTCTGGCAAGTACACATAACCTATGGCAAATGCCTTAAAAAAGAAAAAAAGTGAAAGACAGCATCAATTATAGGTAATACCTAGGATGTTTCAAAATATCTCTGGAAATCTGATTGGTAGCAGCAATAAATCATGGACCAAGTGAAAGAAAAAGTAAGTGGGAAATTGGCATTTCTTTAAACTACATGTAGCAAGGATATTCTGTTGTGAATAAAATCATGTTCTATGGAGATCCTAGGCTGACCTCATATGACCCTCACTGGCGATAGTTCGCTGTTCACAAAGGGAAACAAATTCAGCTTTTAAAAGTAATGAAATCTTGAGTTTCTTGCTCTTCTCCTATATGAAAATTTGTTCTCTAATTCCTCTAATCTTTCCAATCCTAGAAAGATAGTTTACTAGCAATTCAAAGTATGAAATCAACTAATTTCCAAAAAAGCATCATGTGGAATACAAATTTTCTGTGTAATAATGTGACAAAGAATCTTGTGAGTAAAATTGTCTAGAAAAATGCTGTATTAAACAAAGTTAAACTTTTTTTAAAAGAAAAGGCAGTGCTACTAAATGCAGTAGATTGTTTCATATGCCGACGTTCATCGTCAATTTCAAACTGGAATTTAGTACTAAACATTTTCCAAACTTATTTAACCACAAAGCCCTTTTTGATAATGATGCCACATGAGACAAGGCTTATACAGAATATACTTGGGGACATGCAATTAAACAATTTGGGATTAAATTGAACAATCAACACAATTTTTAAATTTAAATGCTTTAAGAGAAGAAAACAGAGAAAAAGAAGACATATGAAATGTTTAGTATACCTGTACCCACTCTTAAGTGACAGGTTTACATTTTATTAATTCTACAGAATATGGTTTTAGAATCAGACACTGATGATCCAGAAGATTCTCTATTTTGTTTTCCAACACTATGACAAGTTTCTTCCTCAGAGAAAAGTCTTCTCTGCCTTTTTACTGGCATAGCTTTAAATTATCCATAAGTACTTTGCAATAAAAAAAAAATTGAACACTAGGGACCAGCAGTTGGCATAATGGCTATGTCACTGGACTCCCACGTAGTCGACTGCAGTTTGAGTTCCAGACCCGGTGGCTTAAACTCACACCAGGAGCGTATGTATGTGTGCCCAAGATCCCAAGAGGAGAATGGAGGAGAAGGGATTGCACCATGGGCACAACCCCTAGGGGGTTATTTCTCACTTTCTGTCTCTCTGTCTCCCCCTATCTTTCTGGCAATTGCATGTGACCTAAAAAAAAAAAAAAAAAAAAAAAAAAACTCTCCAAAAAAAAAGAAAAGAAATTGAAAACTAGATAGTACATAAAGTGGAATTATATAAAAAGACTATTTAAATTAAACTCTGTCTAGATAGGCAGACAGAAGTTTTGGCCAATACTTGCAAAAGTTATTATTACAACTTACAAGAGTTTGCTTTCTTTTTTCTTTTATTTATTTTTTGGGATTTTTTTTTTTTTTGAGAGTTTTTCACTATAGGGCACGTGCGCTCGCCAGACAGACAGAGAGAGACATAGAGACAGAAAGCGAGAAATCAACCCCCAGGGGGGATGGTCATGCCGCAATCCCTTCTCCATTCTCCTCTCGGGATCTTGGGCATGCACATACATGCACCCGCCATGAGTTCTAAGCCACCAGGTCCGTGACGTGAACCGCGGTCGACTACATGGGAGTCCAGCGACATAGCCATTATGCTAACTGCTGGTTCCCTGCTTTCTTTTTTCTTTAAAGTCCACTCATTTGTCTCTATCATCAGAGAGAAACAGATATTCATAAGGAGACACACAACCCCAACAGGGTCTCCACACCACGATTCTAGTACCAGACGTCCTGGATCACTAGTACAAACTCCTGGAGTACATAGGGATGTGACCAGAAATGAGGCTAGGACCCTTCCTACACCAGTCCAGTTGTGTTAGCTCTACTGGCCCAAGAGATTTGCTTTCTTTCGCTACATCTTTGTGCATAAAGAAGATTAGCATATTTTAGAGAACTGCACAGGTATTTCCTAAAACAATTTCTATGACTCAATCCTTCAAAACAAGAAACAGATGATCTCTTTGGAAGTGCCTTTTTAGGGGCAAATTCCCAGAGTTAAAATATATTCCTGTGTTCAACGTAGTGAATACCTAGCTCACTTCACTAGCAGTGAATCTTGGCCTGTCTTCAGGTGCTACTTACAGAGACTGTGAAAGAGATCTTCATACACATTATAAAATATGAGAAGAAAAGACTTCAGAGAACAGACTTCCTTGTCCCACTTCATTGTGTGCTACTTGGATATAGTCACAAAGCTATTACTGGTCAAATTTAGTACTTAGATTGGGTAATCTAATTCCTAATCTCAGTTTTCTACTTTAATATAACTTTAAGGAATCTATCTGGGGATCCACAAAGTATGAAATTCTTAAGTAGAGTAGAATATAGCAACATATTCCATTGCTTAAATTGAAGTGTTTTTAAATTTTTATCTTACCTGTAGTGCCCTTCCAGTGGGAGTTGTACAGTGCCCTCATCTTCCATAGCTAGCATACTTTGTTCTTCCTGGAAAGACAAACGTAAAGTATACAAAGTGAACCCGATGAGTCTCCATTTTACATTAAAGAAGAAACACAGATTAATGTTTCATTATCTCATTAACCTCAGAACCTTCCACTTTGTTTGCATTTATTAATTCTAGCACAGGTCCTTTCAATAAAGCATCAGCTACCAAGAACACAAGTAATTAATGAGAATCTCATAACACAAGTAATTTAAATGCTAACAACAATCTCCTTCATGTCACTCAATGTAAAACATGGTTAATTTAGAAACAGATTTTTAAAAAACTAACCTAAATTTTATAAGGACAAAAGTATGGGTAATCAGTTTAAGTTGTTATAAAGTTGAAATTATATTCCCAGAATGCTCTACTAGGAGGATGAGGGGTGCATTCTGAGCAGTGGTTCTCAAAATTTTATTTACATCAGAAACCCCTGGAAGACTTCCTAAAAATACAGGTTGCTGGGCTCCACCTCGGAAGTTCTGGCCCAAAGATCTGGAGTAGAGAGGGCATAATGATCCACATTTCTAGCAAGATAGCATTGATTTTGCTGGTCTGGGGACCACACTCTGAGAACCAGTGCTTTACAGAGTTGAAAAACAATGATGGAAATTATCTTCCAATATGGATCAAAACACAGGTGTGTCTTCATGAAGAAGATGGAATAATTTGACTGAACTTGGATGCTTCTTAGGCTTTTATTTTATGCCTCAGAATTTTTTGTAGAATGACAATATCCCACCCTTCCCAAGAGTGGAAATTCCTCATATACTTACGTATGCATTTCTTCATTTATGGCATTTTTAAACTATATCTTTGGAATTAAAATAATCTTACAGCTACAATGCTGAAATGTTCTACTTTTTTTCAAATAATGTTGTCATCAAACCTTTTATGTGCACCAAAAAAAAAAGGGAAGCTATCAACAGATTATCGCTCTTATTTAATGCATTTCTTTTGTTTTCCTCCCCTTTGTGCATGCACTTGCCAGAGGTAGACACAGAGACAGGGAGAGGAAAAAGTACTTCCCAATGGGGCATAGTCATGTTGCGATCCTCCCCATCTCTCTCCTCCTCCTTCTGAGATTCTGGGCATGTGCCGCATGTGCCCAGTGTTTCTCAACTCACAGATCTGGGACTTTAACCACCTGGTGAGCCACATGAGACCCAGCTGCCTTAACCTCAGGTAAAGCAGAGCCAGCCTACTCTAGTTTTCCAAAAGGAAAATTGGTGTTGCTTAAGTTCAATGATTATTTGGGACCATTTGAAAATGTTAAAACCATGGGGACCAGCAGATGGCATAATGGTTACATTGCTGGACTCCCACAGAATCAACTGCAGTTTGAGTCCTGGACCCAGTAGCTTAAAACTCACGCTGGGTGCATGTGCGTACATGCCCAAGATCCTAAGAGGTGACTAGAGGAGAAAGAATTGTGGCATGGCCATCCTTCGGGTGTAATTTTTCACTTTTTGTCTCTTCCTGTCTCTTTGGGGAATGCACGTGGCCTATAACAAAAGTCTATCAAGGAAAAAAAAAAAAAAAGGAGAAAATGTTAGGATCCTTGACTTTAACTCCAGAAATGGAGTTTTAAGATGTATAGTCATGAAGAACTAACTGACCTCTGGCCAATACAGGAACTGATTTTAAAAAAACAAAAACAAAAACAAAAACACATGGGGACCAGCAGTTAGCATAATGGCTATGTCGTTGGACTCCCACGTAGTTGACATGGTTCAAGTCCCGGATCTGGTGGCTTAAACTCATGCTGGGTGCATGTGCGTCCGTGCCCAAGATCCTGAGAGGAGAATGGAGGAGAAGGGATTGCGGCATGGCCATTCCCCCTGGGGTGTGATTTCTCGCTTTCTGTCTCTCTGTCTTTCTGGCGAGCGCACGTGCCTTATAGCAAAAAAAAAAAAAACCTCATGTGGAAGGCGCTGAAGACTCATCTTCCCCTTCTTGTAGTAGCTTAACAGAGTTAAACTAGCCTTAACCAGTTAGGTCAGCTACCTAAACCATCTGGCCTAAACTCAGTTTAGTTTGGCTGGCCTAATCCTTTCCCTAGAAAAATATGACCTGTGGTTGCTATCACTATGCAAGGCTGTTCCTAGGGTCCTCAGTATTCCGAGTTTGGCCCTCCACTTACACACTCCATAATCTGAAGATCTCATGCCTTATTTATTTATTTATTTATTTATGTTATTTAAAGACACAAAATGTTTTCTAGATTCTCTGTAGCTCACCTATGAATATATAATAAAAGGTAGAGGCATTTCTCATTTCACTCTTGGAGTACTCTCCCAAACTGCTGCCCAAGGCAGACCTCTCTCTCCAGGGACTTTGGTCGTGGTGCATATAGACTATGCCCAGCGTATGCTGCAGAATAATGGAGAAGCTGGGGAACTGCGTGAGCTCTGCTGCTTCTCTGCTAGAAACCTTATGCTAGATTTATATTCTGGGACTGGTAGCCAGTGTCTGTGACCCTTTACATTCTGAGAACTAGTTTTGGTCTCTTTCTTTCTCTGCCATTTTTAAAGAGAAAAAAAATTATTTTTAAGTCCAATAAAGTATTTTATTAGCTATATATTATGCCTCTTTCCTTTGTCATTTGTCAGTACTATTAGAACAAACTTAAGGTGGGGAGACAGTACCTAAGTGGTGTTTTATTTTGTTTTATTTTTTAAGAAGTTTTTGCCTTAGCGTGTGTACGCTCATCAGAATTGGAGAGAAACAGAGACAGTGAGAGGGAGAGTGTGGAATTACCCCCCCGGGGGGCAAGGCTGCACCACAGTCCCTTCTCCATTGTCTTCCCAGAATCTTGGGTACGCATGCACGTGCTCCCAACGTGATATTCAAGCCACCGAGTCAGGGACTCAAATCACTGTCAGCCACACGGGAATCCAACGACACATGAGAGCCAGTGACATAACCACTACACCACCTGTGGCTCCACCACTGGATTTATATTACCCAGTTCAGCACTTGAGGAGAGTTCATCTGCAACCTAGAATGGGGCATGCCTTCCATCTGGGCTACCTATAACGCATGGAATATAGTATAAACATCATGTTAACTTATATGCACATCCTGAAGGTCATGGGCATGGCCTAGCTATCCTCTCAAGTGTTGTAGAGAAGGCTACTTTCTCTATAGGTGAGTTTACCTAATGCCCATGGAGGGACTTAGAGAGAATTCTAAAGGCTATATAAATAAAATCAAAATATAACTCTTTCTTTGGTTGTCCACTGAAAGGTTAAGTCTGGTACATAGTATGTTTTCTGGCCAATTTGGAATAAAATGTGAAGAATTTTTACTGAAAGATTTAATAGTGAAATCCAAATGAGAACAGTGCCATCAGTGCTTGGGATACCTGTCAGCAGAAAATGAAGGCTAAAGATTCAATCTCACAGCCAAAAATTGGACCAAAGCTTTGTGAATAATTTTGGTTTTTTCTTCAGATGATTTTCCACTTTTCTCCCAAATTGCTTTCAATAATTATTTTGCACTCTGTGGCTTGTTAGCATGTGTGGGCTTTATACTAGTCATAATTCCATCCAAACAAAAACTCATCACCTCTAAAGATAGCATTTCCAAGCCATGCTTATCTGAAGGGAAGGGTGGCAGAGCTGCCACTGCCTTCAGTGCCAGAAGGAAGCTGGTGGGCCTGGGGGCGCAGGGATGGGGGGCCAGCTGCATCTCAGGCAGCACTGGGATGGAGCCAAAAAGTGTGACTATCTGGGAGGAGCAGTTAAATCATAACCTAGGTTATCGCAATCACACAGGAAAGGAGAATGAGAGCATAAAGCTACCAGATATTCACTAGCTAAGTCAGAAGTACCTTAAAATGAGTTCTATTCTGCACTTCATTTACACAGCATTCATCCAGAATATGCTGAGTCCTACAACACGGTGAAGTAATCAAAGGGATCACTCAGTGGCAGATTTCATCAATTTGACTAGACAGATATTTATACTGTGATTTAAGTGCCCTTTTTAAAATGGTTTTTGCCATAGAACACTGACCAGAGAGAAACAGAGGGTGACAGTGAGAAGTTACTACCTCCCTCCCCACCCTGGGAATGACCTCGCTGCAATCCCTTCCGTTCCATTCCCTTCTTGAGATTTTTGGGTACATGTTGCACATGTGCCCAGCGTGATTTCAAGCTGCCAGGTCTGGGACTCAAACTGCAGTCGGCCACATGGAGTCCAGTGCCTTCACCACCACACCTCCCGCTGGCCTCTTTAATGCTATCTTTTAATTAAGGTAGTCAAAGCATTTTTTCAAATACAAAATAAACGAAGGACAGTTAATGCTGTATCCAGCCATAAGCAGGAAAATTGAGGCTTAGACAATGAATGTACTCCACAGCATTTTTAAACATTAACTGAGCATGTGTTATGTACCAGGCACATAGAGAACAAGAATAATAATCCAAGAGCCATTAATTAATCTATTGAACAAATGCAAATTCAGTAGTCTGCATGACAAAATCTGGTAAGGGGCTTAGATACAACAATGAAAAGAGAGATGTGACCTTTACTCTGGAGCATGTAGGATGAACTAGAAAGTGAGTGGGAAAAAGGAAGAAATCAGATGGGAAGAAACAATGTGGGCCAGACAAAAAAAGAAGGAATTAATGAGATACTTGCATGACAATGTACAACTAGCCTGGTGGCAGCCAAAGACCTGAGTCGCATGGAAGTAGGAAACAAGATGGAGGTCAAGTTCTGGTGTGTTTTGATAAACAGGGCATTATTTACCACATTATATCACGAAACTAAATTGCATTTTGTAGTAGCATAAAAATTACAATTTATCATGAAACCTAATATCCAATCTGTTCTTTAATGAAATGGATAGCAACTATTAACATGTCCATTTTCAGGAACTATCTATTGGTTGTTGGGAAAGTCAGGATGCATTTTTGCATAGGAAAATACGTCATGACTTTCCTGACCACCTATTACATGTATGTAGGAGTCCTCAAATATTTCAAACAGCAGAAACAGCAGAGAGTCAATGTTCACAAAGATGCTTGGAGTGCTGGCCCAGCTACGATGACACAGGCAGTAGGGGAGCTGCTGTGTGGTATGGAAGCCATCTGGGAAGATCCTGGGTTCCTGTCCTGGATCTACTTGAACATGCTGGCACACTTGGCACCAAGGCTAGCTGTAGGACTCAGGGGAGGAACATGGTGTGAAGACCTTGTCAAGGGAACCTCTCTCTTTCTCTGGAAGTAAATAAACTAAAAATATATATATATGCTTAGACTATCAGAAAGAGAAAACATTCAGTAGTATTAAAATTCACAGATGTTATATTTAAAAAGGAACTTTATAAGCCAACCTCAACCCCTTTATTTTACCCAAGAGGAAAGAAAACAAAACATACAGAACATAAGAAGCATCTAACCATCTCCTTTCCCAACTACTCACAGAATACAGATAATGTTGTAATTACATATATAATATGAAACTTTGAAAATCATAGATATACTTATCAGTATTTATTATTTCCAATGAATAGGTAAGCCAATACATAAAACTACTCAGTGATGAAAGATGGTAAAAAGTGGGTGGGGGACAGGGGGAGTCCATAAATACATGGACGCAACATATATTTTTCATCAGGATATCTGATTCGGTGTCTTTACGTGATGATACAAATTGTTATAAATATGAAAGTTCTGATAGAGTAACCTTGTATTTAGATTATATTCTAGAGATTCAGATTCTGTGGGTTTAAGAAAGGGTTTATCTCAAACTTTAGCATGCATCAGAATCACCTGGAGGTCTTGTTAACACAGATTGCTGGCCTCAACCCCAGAGTTTCAATTCAACAGGTCTGGAATAAGCCCAAGAGTTTACATTCTAACAAGTTGCCAGGTGTTGGCTCATGCAGCAAAGGTTCTAGAACCACACTTTGAAAACCACTGCTTGAGGAAGAATATCCTTGATCAATCTTAATATTTAATTAAAAATGATATTTGTCTGTGCAACAATTAGGCCTTTTGCTTCCAAAATCAACAGCTGACTCTGACCTTTCTTATCAGTAAGATACCCTCTGTAATTTGGCTTTAAATTGTTTTTGTGTTCCCTTACGCTTTGTAGTGACTCTGCTTAATACAGACACAAGGCCCCCCGTGCCCTCTTTCTGCTTTTTTCCTGTATTATGTTATTAGAATGAATCCCCCAGTAAATCAAGAGGAATCAAGACTGTGACCACATCCACAGAATTAAATGTCCAGGATTTATCTAATAGTAACCCGCTTGTCCTCCTGCCCAGAAACGAACATTCTGTTGGAGTTTTCTGCTTTTAACAGTAGCCCTTTTGTCAAATGCGTACAATGTCCTGGAGAATATTTAAGTAGGAAGAAAGGCATGTTGGTACTCTGAGCACATTTGGACATCCAGAATTTGATTCTGCAGTCTTTCCTTTACACAGAGCAATGTGCAAAATGTCAGGGTTCCAATATTCATTTCTACCCTGATTATAATCCTTTCTTTCTAAAAACTGAAGCATATGCATATGCATATGCATGAAGTACATGAAAATTTGGAACAGAAGCTCTGCGACCTTGGACTGGCCTGTGTAGCTATTTATTCTGCTTAACTCATTATTGAATTTTAAGGTCAAATGAATGTTTTCTCAGTGCCATAAGACCAGAAATGGGCTACTGATAGGAAAACCCTGGAAGATAAAGGTACAAGCTTGTAACTATCATCAAAAGGACAAGAGGTGAGCTCACTTTAAATTCAAGTCTCGGGGAGCTGAGACATTTCTGCTATTTACCATCTTGCCAGATCATGATCAAAATTATTCAATTAATTTGAAAATTGCAGACATGTAATATTTCTAGAGAATGTGTCCATTTACCACCTGAATGTGCAATCTTCTAGAAGAATGGGTCTTGGTATCAGATGCCACAGTAAGAAAATCATATCACTCGTGGAGTCCAGAAGCCTCGAGAAAGTGAAATACCAAGATCTGGGCAACCAAGTAGAATTATCAACCAGAGATTTGAGTTTTAGCATAATCCTTCTTAAATCTTCCTACTCTCTTTCCTGATCATACTCTTTAACACTAATTCCAAGCTAGAAAGTGAAAATCTTTAAACTTCCTTTTCTCTCTCCAGCTCGATGGAGAATTTGCACTAGTCAGAACTATATTTTAATATTCACTTATGGAATATTTATTGGCCATTTTATCTGTTCTCTTCTTTCCACATACTCAGGGTCACATGAAAGTATCACAATACTAACATATTTGAGATTTTAAGAATGTACAAAACTGTCTGATTAATATATTCTAAGACATTTTTTCATATTTGGATCTGAAGGATTCAGCTATAAAATTGTCCCAGTAAATCTTCAATTTATTTTTGTATGCTTTCAGAAAGCATGAATTCTAGGAAATTTAGTAATATGTATTACTTCTAAAATGTTTATATCCACAATCAGAAAACAGCAAACACCTACTGGAATATAGTAGGCATATCATGTAAAAAGTTTATTACATAGAGTCTCTGCCCTAAGAGATTAATGAATTCTGCAGTGGACATATGGCAGACATCCATGTAAGGACCATCCCCATGCAGCTATGTTAAGTAGTTCTAGGCAATGGAAATGTGGGAATGGCAAATTCTTTTCTTTTTTTTTTTTAATTTCCAGAGAACATGTATACTCGCCAGAAAAAGAGAGAGAGAGAGGAAGAATGCATCCCCCATGGGGTATGATCTGCTGTAATCCCTTCATTACTCCATTCAGTCTAGACTTGAGGGATGCACATACACACACTCTATGTTTTTCAAGCATAGAGGCTAGGATTCAAACTGTGGTCAGTTATATGGGATCTGGCTCCCTTTACCACTATGCTATGGGGCCAGCCTGGGAATGACAAATTTTAATAAATTTATGATTATCACCATACTAGCTCTCTCCTACAGCACCAAAATACAAAAGACAAAGCTGAGATTTTTAAAAACCACATTAGAGAAGAATAGTAAATATCATATATTACACATCGTAAGTTTTAAGGGAAAAAAATGTTTCATGATATGGGGATGGCCCAAGGAGAATGATGTTAGAGAGATGAGTAGATTGTTGAGGTTGTTGCTACTTTATTCTACCAGAAGAAAAAATGGTATTTAACAGGAAATAAAAGCAGGATGATAAAGCAAAGTTACATTTGTAATTTAGATCTTAAATATACTTAATAGTTCTATGATTACTAGAAAGACTTAGAGAGGGGAGCGTGTGTGTGGCCAATGAGTTTTATGTTCTAAATGATTTTCATTAGAATTTAAACCTTGGAAATTATTTTTGATTGGAATAATTTTAATTGCATAAAGTATGGATAAGTAAAGGCTTTAGGAGTTCTATATTCTGATGTCCATTTTATTTAAACTGAAGTTGTGCCAAATTCTGTCTTGTCTTTCTTGAATAGTGTCTGAGGATAAGAGCAAACATTTACTAATGCCCTAAAATGACATAGAGATATTGGAATATCCATGTCAGAGCATTATTTTAAAAATCTGTAATACTTAAATAAGCAGGCCTAGGAAAATAACTACTGACAAGTTTATAATGTTACTTTTTCATTAGTAATATTGAATTAATGTTAATACAAGTAGGATTCTAAGTATTCCTTCTGCAATATTTGAGGTAATTGAAATATTCATCCAGAATTAATATACTATCATCCTGAGTGATCTTTACATGTGGGAGCCCATTGAAATGATGAGCTGCCATAGAAAGTGAAGGAGTTGCCAGTCACACGTTGGATAGCCAGCCATCTTTGTAGAAACTTTTGAGCAGAAACCTCTCTAGGTTTTGGACCTAAGCTGGGCTCACTAACTAAGACTATTGACATATCTGCAGATGAATTCCTCAAAATAAAGAAGTATTCTATGCTTTGAGAAAATTCTCTGCAAATAGGAAACTGAGTAAATTTACTGACCACCTGTTGAAGCAATAAAATGGAAAGAAAAATGCACATTCATCACCAAATATTTTCTTTCTTTCAGTTATATTTCTATTTATGTGAAAATTTTGTTTTATAATCTATAGGCTCACTCACTCTGCTAAATGTCATACTGGTCCTTTTTTTTCAATTTTATTCTTCATGGTTTTATGTACTTTTTTAAAATGTTATAATTAAATAGCCTTCAAAATAGGCCCAGATTTACATATGAGCTCTAAATATGACATATAAGTTTAATATATGAAACAAACTAGAATAAATCAGCAGTTTGTGAAAGTAATTAAAGCCCCTAAGTTTATCAGACATTTACCCAATTTAAAATCATACCAAAAGCAAACCAAATGAAAATTATTTTCCTCTACTGCATTTCATCTATTTCAGAATAAGTAATTTTTCATTAAAATATTTTCATTAGGTATCAGCAGATAGCGTAATGGCCATGTTGCTGGACTCCCATGTAGTCAACCACAGTTTGAGTCCCGGACTGGGTGGCTTAAACTCATGCCAGGTGTGTGTGTGTGTGTGTGTGTGCCCAAGATCCCTAGAGGAGAATGGAGGAGAAGGGATTGTGGTGTGGCCATCCTCCCTGGGGGTGATTTCTCACTTTCTGTCTCTTTGTCTCTCTCACCCTATAGCAAAAAAAACTTCTACAAAAAATAAAAATTCATTAAAACTTTGTTCCCAAGAAAAATACCCACAGTAATAATGTCTCTTCTTTTTCTTCTTATTCATTCAACCGAAAAACAATTATTTCATGATTATAATTTGGAAATAGTTGAGCATCAGCAAGTTTCTGCCATCCATAATAGAAGAATAAGAAAAGTAAGTCTTACAATTTGGAAGATAATTAAGTCCAAATCGTTTGCATACTTCATAGGGATCTGGTTTCCTTGTGTAGATCTTCTCTCTCTCTTCAAATTTTTATGATTTTAAACATTAAGTTTCCAAAGTAATCTACCTGTGATTGTTAATAGTCACTTATGATCTAAAGATAAACACAATTATTTAATTTCGTAATGAGCTATTACTGTGTTCCTTTCTTTTGCTTCATTATAAGATACTGATTTTGCTCTGACTTACTTCTTTTTCAGCATCTTCTAGTTTCTTTTTCTTACTCTCAGGCATTAAATCATCCAACCAACTGAGTTCTCGTTTGGTAAACAAGAAATCCATCAATTTTCTTACGAATACCAGAGCTAATACCTAAAGTAAATAATAAAATAAATTAAAGTGGGAAATTAGAGATGAGAGATATAGATTTGCTGGCTTTTTGATAGAAGCAAGTTGGTTTCTATCAGGGTTGAGATTGCAGTAAAATTTGAAGATATATGATGGTCTTTATAAAGTTTGTAGGAAATGCATATTTTGAAAAAACTATGTATGAATTTTTAAAATATTTACACCAAAATAAATGTGTACTTGAATTTTATTTCTCCGTGAACAATATGAAGTCCCCTTCTCTGTGTATAAAACATCGGTCTTTTGCTTTCTTTGTTAACTCTTCATATCACATCCCCAGAATAGTAAGTATTATTTTACACAATATAAAAGTCATTTAAAGAAGCAATTTAAAAAAACTATAAAATGTATTTAACTCTTTTCCTAAAATACATGTTAGTAATTTGCACTATATTAAATGAGCATGAAAACATTCTTATCTATACTAATAAATTTAAAAATTATTTATAGTCATTAAAATTCACTGTAGTCTTCTCTAAGTACAATATTTAAAATTGTCTAAAACACTTAACAAAATTTCATTGAAGAACATTCCTCTAATTTCTCAGATTTGCTAGTATATCGTTAATGCTAAATTTTTAAAGTGTACAATTTTCATTCAGCTTGAATTAATTCAAACCACTATAAACATGCAGAATGACAGAGACAAAACTAATATGAATCACTGAAATTCATACATTTTCTCAAACCCTGTCTTCATCACTAATTTCAGTGCCAGCATTCATATTAAGGCTTCCAATAATTATTAAAAACTACTCTTTTGTTCTGATTTCAGTTTGTGATTCTAATGAGAGCAGAAAACCAGAGGAAGAAAGAATTAACAGAAGTTTCATACCATCATGGGAAAGACAATAGCAGCTCTTGAAACTTTTATTATCCACAAAAGGGCAAGGCAGCTCATCTGAATAATGGTGAAGAGATGAACTTTCCGAAGTGGTACATGCCTTAGATATATAAAATCTGGTTGATGTTTCGCAGGCATCCAAAAGAGCTTTATTCTATCAAAAAGCTAAAAGATTAAACAGACTAAATAGTTTTTAGGGGTAAGAGAATAATGAGAGTAGGAAAGGTAGATGTTTAATATGATTCGAAATTTTAGGTTCACATTACATACATAAAATACACATCACACTAAGTTGATATTTGAGCATCAGGACAATATTATTATGTTTACACTTTGAAATACTACAATTCAATGTAATAACATCCCCACATTTTCTCAGATATGGAGGCCGGTTATAAATTAGCAGTTTAACAATCATATATGCGGGATTAGCAGTTAGCGTAATTGCTATGTCGCTAAACTCCCATGTAGTCGACCGCAGTTTGTGTCCCAGACCCCGTGGCTAAAACTCACGCCGGGTGCGTGTGCGTGCATGCCCAAGATCCCAAGAGGAGAATGGAGGAGAAGGGATTGCGGCATGACCATCCACCCTGGGAGGTGGGGGTGATTTCTCGCTTTCTATCTCTCTGTCTCTCTCTTGTCTCTCTAGAGAGCGCACATGCCTTATAGCAAACAAAACCTCTCAAAAGAAAAAGAAATCATATATGTCACTGCTAAATGTTACTACCTTGGAGAATAGAGCCCTAAGAGGCAGAACATAATCATCTTCTTTTCACCGTCTCATCACAATCTTTTCCTTTATTTGCTCCTCAAGTGTTGAACTTCCTGAACTCCTGGTCCCTGTCCTCTTTTCCCTGAAATACCTCATTCATACCAATGGCTTCCACTTTCACCTACTTGCCAACAATTCCCAGATCCAGATCTCTGCGTCATTTCTCTCTCTCTCCTGAGTTCTAGACCCATATCCAGCTGCACAGTATAATGTTTTCATCTTATTTTTTATTCTGCTATTTTGATTTTTACCACTTTGATTTTCAACAAAAGTGTTGATACTATCTTCATGAAAACAAACATCTTAAATATAAAAATTTAATCTAGATTAATTTTTGTTAATAAAGTCTTTTTTTTTTTTGGAGAAGATTTTGTTATAGGGCACGTGCGCTCGCCAGACAGACAGAGAGAGATAGAGAGACAGAAAGTGAGAAATCATCCCCCAGGGGGGATGGCCACGCCACAATCCCTTCTCCTCTGTTCTCCTCTCGGGATCTTGGGCACGCATGCACACGCACCCGGCGTGAGTTTCAAGCCACCAGGTCCAGGACGCGAACCGCAGTCGACTACGTGGGAATCCAGCGACATAGTCATTACGCTAACTGCCGGTCCCTGTTAATAAAGTCTTAATTCAGGTTATTCTTTCCTTCCTTCCAACCTTCCATTCTTTCTTCTCCCACACCCCAACCAGGTCTGGCTGTATTGTAATCTTCCTACCTCAGTTCCCAAAATAGTCTTCCACCACTGCACCCGCCTTCACAGAAGGCTGGGAATACAACCTGGGCCTTCCACAGTGTGTCAGCCATTCAAGTAGCGATGTCAACCAGTGTCTGCTACCAAAGCTGGGCCTCAGATTAATTTATTGATTGATTTTCTATACTACACTGTTAAACTATTTTTCTATTTTTCAACTATATTTTATTAAAATTATTTTTACTTGGATCAGTATTATTTCTGTTTAACTTTTGCCATAAATTTAGTACAATTATTTTCAAACTACATAACATTATTGCTATAGCTTTGAATTTAAGGCTATTTTTATTAAAAGAACAAATTTTTCCCAGTTTAAATTTTATAAATTAAATTTTATAAGAAGGCTAAATCTCTAATCACATTTTACTTACTTAAAAGTTATACTTTATGTTATTTTTATGTAGATCATTTAAATTTTTCTCAGGTCAGTGTTTTTAGGTTTCAATGTTTCCAACAAGAAATGATTATATAGAAAATAATGGTTTTAATCACTATTAGTAAATTCTATTTTATGTCACTTCTACTGTAATATCCATGATGGATTTACAAAAAAGTAAGATTAGATTTCATTTCTTAGATAACTTATAAGAAAACCATAAACAATTCTCATTAGATATTCCACAATTATTTCAAAATGCAGAGAGACAAATGCCCATGGAGTCAAAATGTTAGGTTCAAAACATCTAGTTGTATCTGCTTATATGTATAACAGGAATCCCAAATTCAGCTTAAATCTATCTTTTTTTCTGTGCTCCATGTCTTGTGGCATGGCCTAATCTTTCCTCTCCTCGTTATCTAAACTAAAATCATATATACATTAGTTTATTTGCTGTCCATTCATTTATTCGTGTTTATTCATACCTTCCCAAAGCATTTATTTAAATCTTCAGCACAGAGTACTAAGTACTGAACTCATTCCTACCCCATCTCTGTCCATGTACATGTAACTGGGCCTTTTTATTTCTATTTCCTAAATATCTTTTAAAATTAGAAGTCACTAAACAAATAAATATATCTTGGTACATGATGGAAGTGGGACTGGGAAAGGAATAAAATAAAATTCTCTGGCTTACAACTGAGTATTTCTGCTTCTGCAGAAGTAATTTTACCCAGTCACCATTTCTCCATTATGTTATTGCATAAGTGTACTTCAGCATGTGGGTGCTTCAATTGTTATTGTTTAAATGGCACATTTGCTTTACTTTGGACTCTTGCTCTGTTAGAATGAATATAGATGTGGTTATATATCTGATTACAGAAACAGCATTCATGAGAACACTGTGATCCGTTTTGTTTCTTCCACAGTTCACAGTGAGAAGCCCAAATAAGAAGTTTCTTAATATTCCCAAACAATCATAACATACAGATTCCTCTAATATATAGAATAACAAAGTAACGTTCTTCTTGAGCCATTGATATTCAGCCTATTTCACTGTTACCCAAGTAATAATAATCATAATAAATATTCTGAGCTTTACATTGGACTTTTATCATATCCTGCTATCAATATTCCACTCCCTCCCTGAGTTAGCTACAAATCTGAATAAGAATTTCAATTGTCTGAGCTTGGGGCTCACTTGCATTTTCACTGACCTTTTTCCTCTGGGTAAGAGACTGTCAATATGTGACCTGGCTTACTGTTTCATTAGAACTATTTAAAACTCACTGTACTTAACTCATGGGCCGTTGATAATGTTTTCTTCAATTTTCATTTGAATGATTCACACCCCAAATAATTCCAAAACTTGACATTCTTGTTTAATTCTAAACCTCATGGGTATAAAATCATGTGAGCGGAATTAGGGGGGAAAATCTGTTGAAATCTATCAAAATTATTTTGTTTCTTAAGCTTCTGCTACTGTATTTATGTGAGCCTGGGGCCTAATAATAAATACTTTTCACTTACAGATGAAATTAGTACTCATGGAACTTTTGCCACAGGCAAAAAAAAAAAAAAAACAGCAAAACAAATAAATAAAACCTCCTCAGTACTCTTTCCTATCTGCCTTACCAAACCAATTTTATCAAAATATACTTTTCATATATGAAATATTAAATGAGCAAATTATATTTAATTAGAGTCTAATTTAAACACATGATACATCTCTATCATCTACCTTTGCCACTTTGATTGTAACCACCGTCAAGATAAACAGAGTCACACTATCTACTTTTGGTGCATGGTGATCTGACGATGACTTCAGACTGAAGTTCTGCCTTCATTCTGATGTCCGGCACTGTTCTAAAAACAAGGCTTAGGGGCCAACAGGTTGCAAAGTGGTAAAGCAGTGGACTTCCATGTGGTTGACCATGGTTCAAGTCCTGGATTCAGAAGCTTGAAACTCATACCAGGGATGTGTGTGTGCATGCCAAAATCCCAAGAGGACAACAGAGAAGGAAGGATCATGGCATGGGTCATGGTCACACAACCTGGGGGTAATTTCTCGCTTTCTGTCTCTTTGGTGAGCAGATTCACCCTATGGCTCTTTCCTATCTGCCTTACCAAACCAATTTTATCAAAATATACTTTTCATATATGAAATATTAAATGAGCAAATTATATTTAATTAGAGTCTAATTTAAACACATGATACATCTCTATCATCTACCTTTGCCACTTTGATTGTAACCACCGTCAAGATAAACAGAGTCACACTATCTACTTTTGGTGCATGGTGATCTGACGATGACTTCAGACTGAAGTTCTGCCTTCATTCTGATGTCCGGCACTGTTCTAAAAACAAGGCTTAGGGGCCAACAGGTTGCAAAGTGGTAAAGCAGTGGACTTCCATGTGGTTGACCATGGTTCAAGTCCTGGATTCAGAAGCTTGAAACTCATACCAGGGATGTGTGTGTGCATGCCAAAATCCCAAGAGGACAACAGAGAAGGAAGGATCATGGCATGGGTCATGGTCACACAACCTGGGGGTAATTTCTCGCTTTCTGTCTCTTTGGTGAGCAGATGCACCCTATGGCAAAAATCTCTCTCAAAAAAAAAAAAAAAGATAAATAAATAAAACAATAAGGACTTCTCTCAAAGTCAGAAGCTGGTTATTCACTAATAGAGATCTGTGCTGCCTGTCCCCCAGTCAGGCAATTGTTCTTTTATATATATTTGAACAGCAACAAGTCTAGTTCTGTCATAAGAGAAAGCTGGAACTTATATTTGCCTTCTAGATGACAAAAAAATAAATAAAAATATAAACCTCAAATTTAGTTCCTTTTAAAGAAAATTTAAGTGCTTTGGCTAAATAATGTTGTTATGAAACAAGATTATTCAAAGGCATATTTAAGTGGAAATCTGTGCTAGTCCATTTCCTAGGACTGACATAACAAATTACCACAATTTGGTGGCATTAAACAATAGAAATTTACCCTTTCACAGTTGCAGAGGCCAAAAGTCAAGATGGCCAAGGCCATGCTCCTTCTGAAGGCCCTGGGGAGGAACTTTCCTTGCCTATTCTAGTTCCTATGACTCCTGACATCCTTGTCTTATGGCAGCAAAACTCCAGTCTTCTCCTCCATCTTCACACAGCCTTCTTCCCTGTATCTCTATGTGCCTCTCCTCCTCTCAAAGACCCCAGTCATTAGACTTAGGACCCACTCTACAACCACGATGATTGCCTCTTGAGATCCGTATTTAATTACATCTCCAAAGACTCTGTTTCCAAAAGGTCACATTCAGAGACTCTAGGCAGATAGGAATTTTGAGGAAACACTTGTATGCAACCCATAATAGTGTAATGTAAGAAATAAACAGGAAAAATTTGCTTGCAACCTCTGTTAAGATTTGGAATAAACCTATGAAGCTTTTCAAATGTGTCCACAAGTTCTTTGATACTTCATTTCATCAGATAGAGTCTAATTTTCCTCATCTTGTGTGTAAACTCTACTTAGTAGCTCATTTTTAAAACAAAAATAGGGGAAGGTATGTACAATTTTGGAGATAAGTCAAAAGGCACTGTGACTTCATTCTCTCTCTCTCTCTCTCTCTCTCTTTCTCTCTCTCTCTCTCTCTCTCTCTTATATTGCTTACTGTGAAAGAATTGCTTCCTTGTTGTAAGGACACATAAGTAGCCTACAGAGAGGCCCTTGTGGCAAAAAACCCTGAGGCCTCCTGTCAACCACCAGAGAGGATGTCTTGTCCACAGCTGTGTGATAAACCCTTTTGGAAGTAGATCGACCAGTTCTACAAAGCCTTCAGATGACTGGAGTCTTTGTCCACATCCTGAGAGCAACCACATGAGACAGCTTAACACAGAACCCACCTGGTGAATCTGTCTCCAAATTCATGATCCCCAGAAACTGTGAGGTAATAAACATTTTTGTTGTTGCTTTTGTTTATTTTTGAAAAGAGGTTTTTGCCTGCACTCACCGGAAAGATAGAGACAGAGACAGAAAGTGAAAAATCACCCTCTGGGGGTGGGGAGATGGCTACACTGCAATCCCTTTTCCTCCATTCTCCTTTTGGGATCTTAGGCATGCATGCACACATGCCCGGTGTAAGATATAAGCCCCTGGGTCTGGGATTTCAACCACAGTCAACTACGTGGGAGTCCAGCAACATAACCATTCCGCCATCTACTGGTACCAACATTTGTTTGTTGTTGTTGTTGTTGTTGTTTGTTTTTGTGGGGTTTTTTTCAGCTAAGTTGTATAGTATATTTGTTGTGTAGTAATCAAAAACCAATACATCACCTAAAATACTTAGCTAATCAGTACTTAAGGCATTAAATTTCTCTTAGATTTTACACTGCCTTACCCTACACCTTTATTGAATTAAATTTCTCTTAGATTTTACACTGCCTTAGACTACACCTTTATTTTAAATTTTAAAAATAATTATATAATACAATTATAATAATAAGAGAAAAACATATGTGAAAGGAAAAAAATCACCAAAGTTCTCACTCTCTAAACAAATGGTTTTTGTTTCTCCACCTTCCTTTTTAACGCAGTACAAACTCATAACTTTATAAGCCTATGGTAGGTATTTTTTCACTTTGCATTATGTCATAACCATTTGTTTGTTAGTTTTAGAGAGATTTTTGTTATAGGGCATATGCCCTCACCAAAGAGATCTAGTAAATCAGAGAGACAGAAAGAGAGAAATCACCCCCGGGAGGATGGCCTAGCCATCTTTCTCCTCCATTCTCCTCTCCAGATTTTGGGCACACATGCACATGCACCAGTATGAGGTTCAAGCCTCCAGGCCCAGGACTGGAACCACAGTCGGCCATATGAGAGAATAACAATGTAACCTTTACTCTATCTGCTGGTCCCTGTCATAAATATTTTTTACCACGTTATTTTTGTGATAATCATAATTATTCATTTTAAATGAATGCACCATAAGTTACTTAATTATTTCACTGCTCTTGGATAACTGGATTATTTCCAATATTTTAATAGTATGGGCTACTATGAACATCTTTGTACATAAAGCTTTTTCTGTTCTCATGGATGCTTATAAACATGAGCAGAATGTCATAATTCTAAGTATTAGATGTACTTTAAAAGGTACTGCTATTAGTTTTCTAAAATAGCTATAATATCAAAACTTTATACAAGATTAGTATATTTACAATAAATGAAAGTACCCTAAGATTATGGACCGTAGGTGCTAGAGAGGAAATCTTTAATCTTTGCAACTCTGACAAGTTCAAAGAAATATAATTGTGTTCTGAAAATGGACACTCATGTGGTATCATTTCATTAGCTGTCACATGACCTAACATAAATCGGCCTTGAGAGAAGTCATCACAGATATGACTACAATACTGTAAGTAATTTACCTGGATTCCCTTTAGTGATGAAGCACCCATATAAAGAAATACTCCGTATAATACTGGCATGGGAATGAACTGTAAAAGAACAATTAAGCAACAAGCACAAGTTATTATCAAAATAATGTGGTCATACTATATTGCACTTACCAAATTCAAAAAAATAGAAAAACAGCAAAATAGGTATTTTAGAAGCAGTATGGTACAGAAGCAGAAGCTATAGGTTCGAATTTCAGCTCTAACATGTTTAACTGTGTAACCTGAGGTAAGTTATTTAAGGTCTCTGAGTCTTAGTTTCTCACTATATAAAAAGAGATAATAACAATTGGCTTGCCATATTCAATAGGCAAAACCTATTAAAGGAACCCACAGAATACATAATGAAATAAGTATGAAATATACCACTTTAGAAACAATTTGATTTTGTTTCATATTCATAAGGCATTGAAACTAACAATAAAGAATGAAGCTAATATCTAGATGTTCCCACATTATACCATATATCTGTAAGCAAGTGGATTGCTCAAATGATCTCTTTTATTGGAATAACTCATTTTCGTCCTAGGTCTATGAGATAATTACTTATATAACATAGAAGGTAATTCTTACCAAGGCACTTGTGTCAGTGATTAAACACAAGTAAATTTGTGTAAATGATTAAATAATTTAATTTAAAAATTTGAATTATACCCAAATAAAATGAGTTATAATTTATAATGCAATTAGCAGACTTTGAAATTATCTGCCAAAAGGACAGGACAAAATAATTACTTTTTAATGCTCTTCAAATGGAATCAATTATTTTAGATGGGAATAAGATAGATATATTCAATGATGATGTCCTTGCAGTAGTATTATGGGGTGTTTAAAATATAACACTGTCTATGTGACTGTGATCATAACTATGCATCTCTCTACTTCTCTATCTTATAATAGGAGTATCAATGGCTAATACAGCTGTCACCAACAGGAAAAGAGAAGCTTTACTTTCTGTAAGTCTGTAGTCAATTCAGGTCATAAATTAGTCTGAAATAATGGCTGCCATTTTTTCCCATAGTTTGATCACCATTTCAAGGTATTATAATAATTTATACATCAAATTTTACTTTGTCAAATGAAATTTTTATGTACTTAGGGATTCTAAAATGTAGGCTGTAATACCCCCTCTTAGGTTATGAAGAATTATATAACCATGTTAAAGAAATTTATCACTTTGATCATGTCATACAGTATTTGCAAACTTATAGATTAGATTCAAATGAAAATTTTAATGAATGATAAATATATTCTACCCTCTCTTAAATTCATGAAGACAGATTTCTTTACCTTCAGAATACTGGTCATAAAAACTGAAGAGCCCATAAGAATAAAAATCATAAGCCCAGTAACCCTTTGCTCTCGAATGCCAAGGAATTTGGGTTGTTCTCCTGGAGCTGAACATTCTGATTCCAGCTTGAGGCTGTTGACGTGAGTGATGGAGAGGACCGTTGCAGCCACAAACCATGGCAGGCCCATGATGGAACACACACCCAGCATGACAGCCACCATTAATAGATCCAGATGGTACCCACAACCTTTCTGTTAACAACAAGCAAAAAAAAAAAAAAAAAAACAAAAAAAAAAAAAAAAAAAAACAGAAAGAAAATAAAAGAAAAAAAGAAAGAAAGAAAAAAGAAAAAAAAAAAACTGTCAACAATAGAACTGTGAATGTCCTGATTGAGAATAGAAACCACTTTCCAACAATACCAAAGAAGCCTCTTCTTAAACATTTCCCATTTGCCCTCTTTTGTTTCAATGGGTGATTTTTACTGGGAAGAATCATAACATGGAGCCTATTTTTCCTTATATAATTCCTAATTTTTATCTCATTATAACGACTCATCTTAATGCCGTCTTGCTCTCATGGTTTCTGTTTCAGCATTAGAAAAATCAGCCTCTCCTTAAAATGATAATATATATTTTTTATGTCCTCTGTGGTTCTACTCCACTATCTGTCCTCTAGGACTGCAAACTTCAGTGCTTTCTAGAACAGACAGGACGTGTAAATCACGAAGAAACAGGTGCAATAGGATGTGAGGAGATTGTTCTCTTGAATAAGATGACTAAGTAAGGCCTCTCTGAGGAGAAAAATCAGAGAGAGCACCATTTCCCTCTTGGTCTATTTGACATTTCAACTGTTATTTTAATTTTTATGACTACTTCACATAAGGCAATATAATGAAGTGGTTAAGAGTACAGATACTTGGGAACCAGCAGTTAGCGTAATGGCTATGTCACTGGACTCCCACGTAGTCGACCGCGGTTCGTGTCCCAGACCCGGTGGCTTAAAACTCACGCCGGGCGCGTGTGCGTGCGTGCCCAAGATCCCGAGAGGAGAATGGAGGAGAAGGGATTGCAGCGTGACCATCCCCCCTGGGGGTGATTTCTCGCTTTCTGTCTCTATGTCTCTCTCTGTCTGGCGAGCGCACGCGCCCTACAGTGAAAATCTCTCAAAAAAAAAAAAAAAAAAAGAAAAAGAGTACAGATTCTTGGCCCAGCCATGGTGGTCCAGCAGTTGTGCCAATGTGCTGTGATGCTGGAAACTACGCAGAAGATGGGGGTTTGGTTCCCTGAGTCGACCAGTTTTCAGCAGGTGCATGTATGTATGGCCATGATCCTGGAAGGCTAGAAAAGGCTGGAGAGAAGTAGCAGCATGAAACACTTTTGAAAACACTTGTCTTCCTCTCTTAAGAAAGAAAAAAGAAAAGAAGGAAGGGATTAAAAAAAAGAGAAAAGGAAAGAAAAAAAAAGAAACTTAAAACAAAAACAAAAACCAAGGGTATAGATTCTACCTAGGATCAAAGGCCAATTTCAGTAACCTTAGACAAAACACTTGTGTCTCTTTTTCTCTATCTGAAAAATGGTAATGATGATAATAGAAGACATCTCATTGGGATTTTGTGAAAATTAAAGTACTTAATTTTGCAAATCATTTAGAATAATGTCTGCTATCTAGTAAGCATCCAGTAAAGGTTAAGTGCTATTGTATTTTGACTGTTGAACAATACATTTTTCTTTGGTACTCACTTTGTTTCTAGGCTCCTCAGTAATGCGTGTTTCTTATGGGCAGATAATGTCCCATAATTTTTTTCCCCCACAATCATACCCATACAGTAAGAAATCAACACAAGTTACCAACTGATTTTTTTTTAGTTGCCAGATGATGTGTGGGCTCACCAGGGAGAGAGACAGAGAGAGGGAGAGGGAGAAAGCATGCCCTCACACATGGAGTACAGTCATGCCACAAACCCTTCTCCACTTTTCTAACCTGTAGGGATTTGGAGCATGCATGCGCATGTACCCTGTGTGCTTTCCAGTTCACCGGGGTTAGGATTTAAATCGCTGTCAGCCATGAGATATCTGTCTTACCTTAACCAGTAGACACATTACCACCAGCCCATCAACTGATTTTTTTAAAAGGAAATATGCGTCATTGAAACATCTCTTAAAATTAAATTTAGTAAGTGTAATTTAAAAATAAATATAGCAGCTAAATCTGTTATGAAAATCATGAGCAGAAATTACCAATTCTTCTGGAAAAATAGTTTTGGGGTTTTAGAGGCTCATATATCAAACTGCAAGCATTCATAGTGAATACAAAAATTCATATAGTCTGTAGTTTACACATAATATACTATTAAATTGCATATTTGCGACGATATTGTTTTCTCTCTACTAGTTTGTCTTTATAATTATTTTCTTATTAAGAAAAATATTCTTAAAGTCAATTGTATGTCCTTCATTTCTGTTTATTCCTGCCAAATTACAAAAGTTCAAGAGATGAGGGACCAGCAGTTAGCGTAATGGCTATGTCACTGGACTCCCATGTAGCCGACTGCGGATCTAGTCCCGGACCTGGTGGCTTGGCCTCACGCCCGGCACATGTGCATGTGTGCCCAAGATCCCAAGAGGAGAATGGAGGAGAAGGGATTGTGGCATGGCCATCCCCCCTGGGGGGTGATTTCTCGCTTTCTGTCTCTCTGTCTCTCTCTGTCTTTCTGGCAAGCGCATGTGCCCTATAGCAAAACCTGTCAAAAAAAAAAAAAAAAAGTTCAAGAGATGATAGTGAGGAGAATATATATGGAAGATAACTACCTGAGAACCTTTCTTCTTTGTACTGTCACCAGTGCAGTGGTAGCCTTCCTTGGGTCAACTTAATTGGCACAATGCTATAATTCACCAGAAAGTCTAAACTCAAATAACTATGACTCTGAAAACTTTTCTTTGCTAGTAAATCAGGAAAGATTTTCATTCATAAGAGCTGGAAAGTGTAAAGGAAAGCATTCGGTGTCAGAAAAACCAAAATGGCATGGAAAGAGGATTCACCGCAGCTATAATATGGCCCCCTGGCCCTTTTGCAAAACATTTTAGAAGATGTGGTTCCACAGAACAGAACTCAAATTTTGTCCTTTAAAAGGACAATATCATACACAGGAGTGAGCTTAAGAGAAGGGTTTTGTCCTTGGGACTGTGGAGTGAGACAGATGTAGAACAGTAAGATCCTAATTCCTCAAGGCCTGTCTAGGAGGGAGCGTGATATAAATGGTACAGAACACCCCCAGAGCTGTTCTGCAAGGTTATGGCAGTGCTGAGGGAGAATGGAAGGTGGAAGGCATTGGTGGCCACGAGGTGAACATTAAAGGTCAGAAGACAAGGGGCCATGAGAGCTGAGGTTGGGATTTTAGAACACCCAGGATTTTCTCAAGATACCTATTAACCACTGCTAAATAACATGAGAAAGGCTTTCCTCACGATAATAATTCCTATAACTCCTACTGAGTATTTAAAAAATCTGATACACATGTAAACAGTAGGATTCTGGATTGCAGCAAATGGACAAAGGGACTAACTTTGTTTTTAAATCTAGAAAGCTAGCTTTTTAATGTACCCTTACATGATAAAAACAAAAATATAATTTCCCCCTGATTATATTGTACAACAATAGGGGCATCTTGATTTAATGCAAACCAAAGGAAATAAAGCAGTTCTGGCATTCCCACTAATTAATCGGCATCCTTCCTGCCTTTCATTTAAAACTTGGTCTTTGTAACCAAATTATTAGCTGATAGGCATGCCAGCCAAAGGGAAGTATCCCTTTGTCAGACAGAGAACTCTGCACCTTCTAACATATTTCTGAAGATTTTTTTCTCAAATAAAGACAGAACTAGAGCTTTTATTCTCACATTCATCCATGAATCACGAGAAATGGACATATGGGAGGAAAAGGGAGCATAGCAACAGGTGATGCTACACCAGACCCCACTAAAACCAACATGCAGCAAGACAAGAGGCCAGCCAAGAGGACCATCTGATACCCAGATGCCACTGCTGAAAAAATTCATTTCAAAGCTTGGCAGCAATTTCCTGCATCTGTCAAGTTAACCACATAAAAGACTATAGATTGACATGAAGAACCAGGCTGACAAAGAGGGCAAAAAAGAACATATCAAATGCCATAATCATCAAGAGAATGTGTGCCAAATGAATGTTGCAAATGCATTCATTTGCTCAAGTGATCCAGGATTGTATTGCTGTTTATTAAAAATGATGTCAAAAGAAGCCTGAACTGTCTACAGAAACAAGTAGAAAAGCCCATCATTGTATCTTAACAGAAACTTTCTTTTCTGTAAGATAATCTCTCTCTTTCTACTTTTAAGGAGTGTATTTTTAAAACAACAGCAACGAACAGATATTTTTAATGCTTTTCAAAGGAATTCAGTTAACCTACGCCTATCCCACTTCTCTAAGGAAGAAACAAACAAACAAACAAATGCTGGAGGGACTGGATTTTTATATGTACTAGGGCCCTTCAAAACATGGGTGAGAAATGCTTACTGTGACAGAACGAAGCATGGATTTCAAAATAATTTTGTACAAAAGTAAACTTGTACTTTAATTCTATGTTCTGCTACCTTTTTAAAGTCTCCTTGCATACATGTAACATATGATTCTTGACATTTTCAAATTTTTACATTTATAGCTAAACCTTTGAGCAACTCAGGGGATCTTGATGTGCAGCAAGTTGGAGTTTTGCTAATTTTGAGCTTCCTTATCTCAGGAAGTAGTAAGTCATTTATCAGTGAGTTGAGTCTAACCTATGCAGCTCAACATGGCCTTATTACGTACATAGTAATAATAAGAAAATTACAAAAACATTTCTACTGGCATGAGAAACATTACCTAAAGGAAAACCAACTGCTAGTTTTGACAATGGAGGTAAGAAAAACAGAAAAGATCTAAAATACAAGTTTGGATGAGATAATGAAATGATGACATTTGAAGTAATGTAGATTTAGATACATGATATGGAGTTTACCAGGTGCCTCAGACAGAAACTAGAAAATACGATTCATTAAACAATTTCAAGAAATGCATGGGACCAGCAGTTGGCATAATGGCTATGTTGCTGGACTCCCACATAGTCAACCACGGTTCAAGTCCCAGACTCAGTGGCTTAAACTCACGCTGTGTGTGTGTGTGTGTGTGTGTGTGTGTGTGTGTGTGCCCAAGATCCTGAAAGAAGAATGGAGGAGAAGGGATTGTATCGTGACCATCCCCCCACCCCCACCCCAGCCATCCTTCCCAGGGGTGGGTGTGGGGTGTGTGTGTGAGAGTGATTTCTTGCTTTCTGTCTCTCTGTCTCTGTCTTTCTGGTGAGCGCACGTGCTCTGTAGCAAAAAACTTCTCCAAAAAAAGAAAAAAATGCTCCAATCAAGGCAAAATGAGTTTTTGTCTGGGAATATACACAAGAAATAATATCTTTTCAATAAAATGTGTTCAAATCAAATCTGGGAGATTTTGCACACACTTCAGGGAATCAACATGCAGAGAACAGCTTTGCAAAAATCCATTATTCTGAGTAAATAATGTTCTCAGAAAGTGATTTTGTTGTTCCTGACAGGAAAATCAGCAGTAACAGACCATATGAAGGATCTTCAAAAAGTATGTGGAAAATGCCCATTATTAAAAAAAAAATCTATGTATGAATTTAATTTTTTTTGTCCCCATTGTTCCACAAACATTTTACCACAATAGTGAAACTAAAAGGAGTCAAGAGCTATAGCTCAAAAATAGGTGTCCAGTGAAGATAAATTGTAAATTGCATTTTCATTGGAAGGAATTTGCTTTGAAAAAACTCCACATTCAAAAAGGGTATTAGGACTCACAGTGGCCAAAAGTAGACTGATGCTTCTTCTTGTAGCAAAGTAGCAGAGTTTTGAGGCCGTCAAGTGGCATGGTGGTTAAAGGCACTGGATTCCCAAATGACAAACCATTGAGTCCTAGACCTGGCAGCTTGCTTTCTCACTTTCCCTTTCTCTCTTTCTGGTCAAATTAAAAATAATGATAATAATAGTAACAATAACAACAACAACAAATTGAATTAAATAAATAAATTATTATTTTCTAAAAATAGCAGAGTTTATGATTAAGCCAGATTTGCTCTACTGTTTACTAGATCCAGGGTATTAAGTGCAAACCTATAAACTTTGCACTACATATTCATTTCTTTATATAATAAAAATGTTTGCTAATGCAGCCTCAAGGTTTATTTCAGTGACACAAATATTAAATCCTTTAATTTAGCTCTATATCTAATTCTAAAAATGAAAGTCCTTGAAAGGAACATTTAAAGAATTCTTTAGTGCATTTTAGCTATTCTGCACTTTATGTAATGGGAGATTAGTTTATTTGTCAATCAGTTGAGGGGTTTGGAACAGCTGTGAATATCAAGGAAGTACATAGGCTCATGAAGAGCAAGGAGTAATGGCAAGTGCTGTGTGATTTATACCGGAGAGAGTAAGGACACACAATGGTTAAAAAGGTAATGTAGCCCTCAACAAATCTTCATTTAATTCTATTATTTTAATATGATTCCACCAGTATCTGAGAAAAAATACTATCTGATCAGTTTAACTGATACCTTTTATTCTTTCTAAAAACTTTTAGCTTTTTAAGATTTTGTTTTATCATAGGGTGTGTGTGCATTTGCCAGAGCGAGACTGGGAGAGAGGGAAGTGAGAAATCACCCACCAATCACCCACCACCTCCAGGGAGATGGTAACACCACAATTCCTTCACTTCCTCTCAGGATTATTATTATTAATAATAATAAATAAATAAATAAGTAAATCGTTTTAACTGATTTTTTAACCAAAATGACATACTACTTTATAATAAAGAGATATTTAAATTTAAAAAAATGAGCCAAGGTTTATGAAAACTATTTTCCTACATCTTACAAGTAGCACGGCAGCATGACATTCAATATAAAGTACTTAAACTAGTTTTAGAGATCTATTTAATTAACTATTTTAGTTTAATAATAAACTTGTAGTGATGTTTGCTTTTGCAGAAGGTTGATATTTTAAAACCAAATTATATTTTTGAACTTTTTATATTGAACAACTATATATTAAACTTAGAAATTCCTGGGCCAGGTGGTGGCTAGGCAGCTGTATCCCGCACTGCCAACTGAACTGTTTAAGTACCAGACGTGGCAGCTTCAGAAACACCAGGACATTATCGCATGCATGCCCAAAATCCCAAGAGAAGGGAGAGACAGAGACGGGATCACACCGTTACCATGCCCATGGGGAGGTGCTTTCTCATCTTCTCTCTTTCTCTCTTCTCTGGTGAGTGTACAAGTTTTTGGCAAAACTTTCAAAAAAAGAAATATGAATTCCTTATTTTATTGCCATGAATAGTTCACAATTTTAAATATTGAATGGTTTAGCTCAGTGGTGTTTTGGATCCAGTGCATATAGGTCTAAAATTATGTAACTTTCAAAACACTTTTCTGCCAATTGATGTCACATCAGTAGCCTAGAATGAGTTATGATGGGAGTATTCAAACCATGGAAATCAGCAGAAAATATAACTCAGGGTCTCTCTCTTTTTCACACAGAGAACTGGTTGTTAAACATGTACAGCACACCACTGGCTATTTTCTAAGATGTTAGAGATATTTTAGTAAAATATATCCTTAGTAATTAAACATTTTCTTTGACAAAAACCACAAGTGAATTAAACAAACTCATTTTAAAAAGTCTTGAGTTCAGCTAAGTTACTTTCTACAAAGAGAATAGAGAATGTACTTTTTAAAAGATATTCTCTCCCACATATACAGAAAATTCCTTCTTACTAAGATTTATTACAAATAGGACCGGTAGGTGTCATGGTGGTTAAGGCGCTGAACCCTCGCATGACCCATCGTGGCTTAGCAGCTTGAAAATCACACCAGGCATGTGTGTGTGCATGCCCAAAATCCCGAGAGGAGAATGGAGAAGGGTTGCAGCATGCCCAACTCCCCTTGTAGGGGAGGGGATGGTTTTTTGCTTTCCTTATCTCTGTCTTTCCACATGTCCTATAATTGTACATTCTTATATTACATCATTGTTAATGCAAATCACAACTTCTTTCTTTCTTTCTTTCTTTCTTTCTTTCTTTCTTTCTTTCTTTTTTTGGTAGGTTTTATAGGGCACATGTGCTCACCAGAAAGACAGAGAGAGACAAAGAGACAGAAAGTGAGAAATCAACCCCCCTCCAGGGAGGATGGCCACACCACAATCCCTTCTCCTCCATTCTCCTCTCGGAATCTTGGGCAAGCATGCACAAGCACCTGGCATTAGTTTAAGCCACCAGGTCCGGGACTCAAACCATGGTAGACTACATGGGAGTCCAGCGACATAGCCATTATGCCAACTGCTGGTCCCCAAATCACAATTTCTGTTTCTCTGGAGTTTAAACGGTACCTGAGAGAGTTGATGAATCCCCCAAAAGATCAGAACAAAGTAAGATTGTGCCGTCCTTTTTTTTTTTTTTTTTTTTTTTTTCACTATAGGGCGCATGCGCTCGCCAGACAGAGAGAGACATAGAGACAGAAAGTGAGAAATCACCCCCCCAGGGGGGATGGTCACGACGCAGTCCCTTCTCCTCCATTCTCCTCTCGGGATCTTGGGCACGCACGCACACGCGCCCGGCATGAGATTTAAGCCACCATGTCCAGGACACGAACCACGGTCAACTACGTGGGAATCCAGAGACATAGCCATTACGTTAACTGCTGGTTCCCACAATCCTGTTTTTATAAGGCTTGTTTCAAGCTATTTTTTTAATAATTCAATGATGTTTTAAATTTTATTTAACATATTCCTGTAAGTGATAGAGCTAATGTTATATATTTCAGACAAAATGTATACCAGTGAACAACTTCAATTAGTCATGGTTGCAAAATGGGAACGTTGAGCTATAATAAATAATATAGATCCATATTTAGTTACTGTCTTGTTTGTAAAAAAGTTATTGAAATCTGGATTGTCATTTACAAACTACATTTATGGCTGGATTTTGTTGTCATAGGCATTACAGACAGAATAATAAAGAAACTGAGAACTATCTAAAGATACAGTTTGTTCCTATAATAAATGCAATGTAATAAGCAGTCTTAGAGTTCAGTAGAGGAACACAGAATTTTAGATGTAAGAGAAGCTGGTAATGTAGTACTTCACCAGAATAGACAGTAAGACAAGTTAAACGTGATAAAGTTAGAACTTTGACATTGTTTTTTTGTTTTATTACGTCCTGAAAGGAAGGTCTTAGACGTTACAACTCAGCCAAGCACTACAACAAATATATTTTCATCTCATTGTAAGACAAAGTAGCTCATATAAATTATGAACCTAAAAACATTATTTTACTCTTGTACTATACAAATGAATACAGAATACAGGCAAGGTCTAATGAAAATCGACTGAAATCAGTTAAATCAATATTATTTACATTAAAATATGTTAAAACATACCTTCAGTTTATGCTCTTTTCTATTGATGATGACAGCTGTTATTTGTTGGTCCATAAAAATCAGAATAGTACAAAGCAAAGCTGGAATGATAGCAGCTATCACTGTCCACCATGGATTTGGACCTAAAGGTGTAACAAACCAGCCACGATCATCTCTAGTGGGCTGTAAAAAGTAAAAGAATGTTCATAATTACTACCAGGATTAATGAATATCTAATCAAGTTACCAGGAAAGCCCTAGTTATAAATTGATGAGCTGAGTGGGCTACAATGAAAAATAATAACATTCGTAAAACATTTATAAGGTAACAGGCACCATTCTAAGAACTTTAAATACTTTGCTCATTTTTTTTCTTCACAACACCCTGGAAGATAACATAGATAAGGAAATCAAGGCATAGTAATATCCAGTAAATTGCTCAAGGGCCCAAAGCTAGTAAGTGCTAAAGATGAGATTTGAACTGTAATCGACTCATTCAAAAATTTGCGTTTTTAATTAATACTTACATTGAAAAAAAATAATTTTAATATCTACTATTTACTATTGACATTTATAAACATCATGTTGGCCACTGTGCTAGACATAAGATAAAAAGATAAATAAGTAAAATCCTTCTTTCAGTTTAGAATCAGGGACAGGCATAGAAACAGAAACAGAATATTCCATACTGTGTTGTAACTGCTATTTTAAAAGTGTGCACATGATATTGAGTGAAAATAGAAAAAAGATACTTGGTGACATCAGAGGTTCAGGAAAGGGTTCTAAACACAGTTCATGCCAGAGATAAGTCTCAATGGAACTATTCTGACAACAACTCTATGATAAAGTCCCCAGTCTCAACCCCTTTGTAACAATTGAGAAAACTGAGGTTCAGAAGTTAGATAACTGGCCCAAGATCACATATGTCACTAGTAACATGGTCAGAATTCTATTCCAGACCTATTTCATCTGTTTATTTCCCCCTAAAGCCCTATCCATTGCAATTTTGCGCTAAAATAATGCATTTCTCTTGGTTTCAAAATGTTTCCTTATATTTTAGGAATGTCATATATAT
>NW_006160198.1:1073625-1091460 GCF_000334495.1 Tupaia belangeri chinensis
TATATATATATATATATATTCCAACTGGGATAGTTGACAGAAAATATTTTTAAAGAAATCTTAAAGCTTCTATTTCTATAATTCCTGTTTCTCTTTATTATTAGATCAAAATTTTAGTCATGCTGTAAACATTTTATTTACTGTTCCATTGATCTGTGTTGTATTTTCATGAAAATCCCAACTATTAGGGTAACATTATCTAAATGAATATTAGACCTAAGAGATGCAGAGAGAGAGATAATAAGTGTCTTGGTAAACTCACCTTGAACACACTTGGTACTTGGAGTTTGGGAGATGGGATCCCAATGGCATAGTCAATTAAAACCATACACAGAATTGTGAGAAAAACAGCAAAGTCACTCACTATGGATCGAACCTAAAAATAATGAAAACACTTGTCACTTGAAGGAGCTATAAATATTGAGAAATACTCAGGAACATAATCTAGAGTCACACTTTATAAACACTTTATGGCATAATATCACAATATTATATTTTATGCATACTATAATATTACCATTAGTTCTGTCAGAACCTGAATATATATTTATGTATTTCTGTCATTAAGATGGATACACATGCAACCTTTCCAGAATGAGGCATTATGGAATAGCTACAATAGCAGTAGTGCTGTTTTCAATATCTATTTAAAATTTAATTTTATTAAGATCCCAAGTGTGTGAACATTTAGAACAAAGAATAAGGTCACATGGCCAGATTTGGGTTGAATTTGAGGGCTTTTGCTCACACAGGTAACATTTTATATGATAAAACGGAAGCAACAGAAAATAAAATTATCTATTTTTATTGAAGCATAATGTTTTAGTTTCTCTAGGATATAAGTATGGCAGTTGGGAATGTGTACAACAGTGTGGGAAAATTTTAAATTTATTCCATGTAAGCCAGTTTTTAAAGCCATTTTTCACTTATAAAGCCAATTTTGAGCAAATATCCTTATATAATTATCAACAAGATCTGGTTTCTTTTAGAACGCCTTTATGGCATATACACACAAAATGCTTCATATTATTGTTTCCACTTACCAAAAATAATCGTGTATTATTCAAACTAATCTTTTCTGGGGAAGGACATGCAACTTTCAACTTAGGGAAGGAGGAAGTGACCAAAAAATAATAATAATAAACAAGACAAACAAACAAATTGAAGAAGAAATCCTCTCTGGAAGGAACTTATTTTTGAAACATGTTCCTAGAGTGAAATTTTGATCATAAGCTATAGCTCATCCCTAAAATGCTTGTCTCCTTGTTTCTTTTCTTTTTTTCCTTTTTTTTTTTTTTTGGCGGAATCAGACAGTATAGGTGTTACTTTGCAGTGTTAAATATTGAACTAAACTGTTTCTCTGTTTACTTTCCTTTCCAAATATGCAGATGCAAATGTGGTGGGTTAGGGGGAGGAACTGACGCTTTCAAACACGAAGAGAATAGTGTTCCAATGAGAGGCGCAGGGGCTTTCCCAAGTAGAGAAAGAAACAGTGGTTCCTGGGAGGTTTCTGTCAGGCTGGAATAATTCCCACTGTTCACTGGGCAAGAAAGTGACGATCAGCAATGCAGCCTGTGCTTTGAATTTCCAAAAGCAGAAGTGAGAAGGGAGGACTCGATCTCTGACATTTGCAGTTAGGAGATAAGCCTGCGGAGCAAGTGCACTCCTGGCACCTGGGTCGCAAAATGCTCTTTCTTCATCACCTTTACCTCACCTCACCCTTAACATGGCAACTCACTCACACAAAAGCCTTTTAGTGATTCCTTTTATTACATCAGCTGCTCTTCCTTTTGTCCCAAAATACATAGGAATCCGAAACGTGCTTTATTTAGATTAAAAAATATATGTAGTCTGAGTACCTTGGTTGGAAAATACCGGCTAGTCTTGAATTGCTTCAGTGTGGCTGACAGAGTAACTGTGGAAAAGAACAAGATCACAGACCAAAACAGAACATCTGGAACATATGGGTGATCGTGGCCACAGGCTCCCCCCACAAACTCTCCCTTCACTTATTTTCATTTAAAAAAACTCGTATCCAGGCAATGATTTGCATGCCTGCCAGAGGAAATGAAACAAATGGGCCTATTACGAAAAAGCTGGACACATTTCTTTCAGAAAACTAACATCTCAATTGCAGTTGAGATACTGAAGCTTTTCATCTAAGGCTCTCACCATGATTTAATAGAGAGCACATAGGCTAGCATTATCAAAGACTTCCATGGTGTTAAATTTAAACATTAACCACTTAAAAAGCTTTGTCTTTATAAATTAAACTTAAAATGTATACTATAAATTGTTTTACCAATGTGTACTAAACCTCAGATCTACTAAATTCTTATACCAATTGTATTGAAAATAAGACATAATTGATAGTAAGTGGTTGCTAAAGTCAGACACTATGCTGAGGTATTTAAATACATCATCTTAATTAACTTTTACATCCACCCTGTAAAACAGAACGGGTAGATATTATTTGTATTTCATACCTGAAGAAACTGAGACATAAGGAGTTTAAATAATTTGTCATGGCCTTATTGCTGCTAGGGGACAGCAGAACTAGGGTAGAAGCATGACTCCCGTGGCAGGAATATTTACCATGGTACTGATTTTGTAGAATTATCTAGCTCAAATACTAACAAGAACAATGGAAAGGCGAGAAAATTATGTTATAAAATTATTGAGATAAAACAGTGAATCAAAGAAAGGGCTCTTGAACTGACGTTAAGGAAGAAGTAATAAAAAATTACTACATGAGTAAGGCAAATATCTTATTTACTATGACTTCTTCATGGTCTCTTTCTGGTATTGTATTTCTATTAAGTTTCTGAAGCAAAAAATCATTTCTAATTACTATCTTAGCCATGAGGTGGCAGCAAAGTCAAAAACATTGTCTCTCTCACAGGAAAGCATTGTCAACACTAGATATTTTGAAAGAAAAATGTTTATTTTGCACTCATTTTGATTTATCTTATTTTATTTAAAAAGTAGATTACTAATGTATTTCTTTCTTACTTCAAAACATAAAAAACATAACGATTTAATTGATCCAATGATCTCATTAGTTTTTAACATATTCTGGCTCTGAACAAAAATTGAGCTGTGTTAAGATACACAGAGATTTTAGGGAAAAAAATTAAAATTAAGGATTGACCACTAACACAGAGTCTGCCTAGAAAATCAAATCTTGGGCCTTAGAATCTTTGTTTAGCGGAAAAACAAATACCTTCAAAAGATTCTAGAATAAATACAAAACAAATATGTTGTCATTGGACAATCAACAACTAGTAAAATCTACATAAGGTAGCTACCCTGAGCCTAAGATTTTTGAGAAATACAATTATCTTAAAGGATCTGTTCCCTTTTGTAGTCTAACTGCAAATACCTTCCTGGCTAGCTAAAGTTAAATTCCTTATTCATGTTAAGCTAGTACAGAGCATAATAACTTGGCTAAATGAAAATAACACACAAAAAAATCCCCCAGGTCTTAATTATAACCATAGTTTTCCTTCTCTCAAAACTCTGTACAAGTGGATAAAATAGCAAAAGTGAATCCTTGTTTTTTTCAGGCTCATCCTCTGTGCCTGTCCAGAGATGCTAGTAGAGCCATGTAGTGGGTAAGCAAAATGACTAAAAGCAAAGAGGAGCTAAAAATTCCATGATAAACACATTGTCTGTAGATTTGTGAGCATCTTCAGTCACTTGTAGAAGCTGAAAATTCTTATTCTTCTTATTATTATTATTATTTTATTTGACCAGAGAGAAAGGGAGAAAGCAAGTTGCCAGGTCTGGGACTTGAACTGCAGTCAGCCATGTGGGAGTCCAGCATCCCAACCACTATGCCACTTGCTGGCCCCTGAAAATTCTTCTAAATATTCCTTGGTCTTGCTTTCCTAAGAGCATAAGTGCCATTTTAAAAACATTTAACTGTCTTATACTCTATGATGAATCACCAATGGCCTGCCTATTTAGTTTAATTCATACAAAATTTGAAAATGTTACTTACTTTTTTATTCTTCTGGGAGCACAAGATGTTCATTTTAAGAAAAGAAAACACATGGCCTACTAAACCCAACATTTATTTCAGATTTATGCTCATTGTTCTTTTTACACATAGGTACCCTTAACACATACATACATGCTCGCACACAGTCTAAGTCCTGAAATTTAAAAGTTAAAACCAAATCCAAATCCTGCCTCCTTCTTTCAATTCTAACATATGGTTTCCCTTACAATAGGTACTCAAAAAAATGCTGGTTGACAAACTGATTCCTACTAATTACTCTTCAAACACATTCTAAGTTTCAACAATTTTATAAGTTGGCAAAAATTTTATAAAATAAGAAATTAAAGTTGGCATTAGTGTCCTGTCCCTGTTATATGTACAAGCTAAATATGTAAGTTAGGCACTGAAACAATTCTTAACCAATTACTACTTGATTGCTAGCGAATATTTTAAACCTTGCTTAGGGATTTCTTTTAATGGCTGATTTTGAGTTACTGTTAAGAAATATATAAAAATAGAAACCTAGTACTTTAGCTTGCCATAAAATATTTGTACTAAATAGTAAACATATGAGATGAAACTCCAATATTTTTTCAAAACAACCATTAAGTATTTATCGCATAACTAACACTTAGGTCCTGGATAGTGGTACAGCAGTAAAACAAAATGCTTAGTGGGGCTGACCCACACAGTGAGGTCCCAGGTTTACATCCAGAGACCTCCCTGAGTACGCCAGGCACACGTGTACCCCGGACTCAGGGTTGGATGGAGCTAGGAGTAGACTGTGTATCAAGACCCTATTCAGGGGACCAGCAATTAGCGTAATGGCTATGTCACTGGACTCCCACGTAGTTGACCGCAGTTCGAGTCCCGTATCCGCTGGCTTAAACTCACTCTGGGCGCATGTGCGTGTGTGCTCAAGATCCCGAGAGGAGAATGGAGGAGAAGGGATTGCAGCGTGGCCATCCCCCCGAGGGGCAATTTCTCACTTTCTGTTTCTCTGTCTCTCTCTGTCTGGCGAGCACACACACCCTATAGCAAAAACCTCTCCAAAAAAAAAAAAAAAAGACCCTATTCAAGGTGCTTTCCCTCTTACTGTCCCTCTCTCACTCACAAAGGAAATAAATTTTAAAAATTGAATTCTTACTATGTACACAGCACTTTGGGATAATCAAAGATGGCTAAAGGTAATTGCCTTTGCTGAGTTGACAAAGTATACATTATAATTCATGAGCTACATAACAACTCAATGAAACAATACAGTGCCTGCTGGATGATTAATATGTAGATTAAATATTGTATCGCTGTTTTTATAAAAGCAGTAACAATAGCCATTAGCACAATGCTATATTAATAAAATTCTTCAGATGATAGTGATGACTACCAGTGCAAAACAATTAAGATAAAAATAATACTCGCCTTCATTGACTTAAAAATTACAAGATTTTTTTTATTATGTAGCATTCCCTTTGATGCAAAAGGTTGTTTATGGTCAAGGCTAGCAATTACCCATTGCAAAAACTGCTTTGAACTAATAAAAATAATATGAAAATTTCTGCCAGAATGTTAATACCTAGTACAGAACTTTTAAGTTTTTTAAAATAAAATCATTCTATATTTGCTTTGATTTCACACTGTTTTTCACTGTACTCTGCTTGACCCTATAACTTCTATTATCTAAAATTAACTCATGGTGGGACCAGTAGTTGACATAATGGTTGTGTTGCTGGACTCGCATGTAGTCCAACTGTGGTTTGAGTCCCAGACCGAGTGACTTAAAACTCATGGCAGGCACGTGTGCGTGCGTACCCAAGATTCTGAGAGGAGAATGGAAGAGAAGGGATTGCAGCATGGCCATCTCCCCTGGGGGGATAATTTTTTGCTTTCTGTCTCTCTCTGTCTCTCTGGCGAGCATGCATGCCCTATAGCAAAAAGCTCTCAAATAAAAAAAAAAAAAAGAAAAATTAACTCATGGTTAGCCAGATCAATCGTGCTGTAAGTTTGCTTCTTAGAAAATTATTATTCAGGATTTGCTAATACATAGAATAAATATTATTATTTAGCATTAAATTAGTCAAAAAATATAAAGAACATAAATTATCACATTAAGTAATTCAGAGATGAAATTATTTGAGTTTTCCTATTAATGATGACATCAAGGACCTAATCAAGGGGATCTTTAACACAATATATTATAATTTACAAAAAGGGGAATATAGACAGAAGACCCATTGCTAAATGGATCCACCATGATCTGGCGTCCAGATCCTGTGTAACTATAGCATTCTTTCTTCTTCAGCTCATCAATTCTTTCACTGGTGAACTTAAAACACTCTCTGAATAGAAGCAGAATGGCAATGTTATTTTTCCAGGGTAAAAATGAGGTGGTACAGAATAACTGCTAACAATAACAAACGAAAACACTAGCATGTGAAGTCTTCTTCTAGAGAAAATGACTGAGGTAAGGATAAAGGTAGTAAAGTATCGTCACCATAAAGTTGTAAACAAGGGACTAATCGGGTCTGGTGGATAGGCGGCTGGATCCCACACAGCTAACTGTGCCACGGAGTCCTGGACCAACGCCTTGAGAAGCGTTCCAGGCACATGAGCATGTGTGCCCAAAATCCCAAGAGGAGAACAGAGAAGGGATTGTGATGTGGCCATCCTCTCAGGGGTGTGTTGGAGGGGTGCTCTCTCACTTTTTTTTCTCTCTCTTTTGTGCTTCCCTCTGGTGAATGCACACACCCTATAGCAAGTAAAGAATAAAAGAAAAAAAAAGAAATTAAACAGTAAATAATTTGATTTTTATTCTAAAAGGACACATTTAATAGGGAAATTTCAGAAAATATCCAAGAGATCACTTTTCTTTTTCTTTCTTCCTTTCTTTCTTTTTTTTTCAAGAGAGAGACTTTTGCTATAGGTTGCATGTGCTTACCAGAGAGTCAAAGAGTTAGAAAATAAATCACCATCCAGGGGAGATGGCCACACTGCAATCCCTTCTCCTCCATTCTCCTCTCGGGATCTTGGGCACACATGCACACACACCTGGTGTGTGTTTGAAGCCACCGAGTCTAGGACTTGAACCATGGTCAACTACGTGGGAGTCCAGCAATGCAACCATCATGCCATCTGCTGGTCTGAAGAGGTCACATGTTTTTACAAGGATGATTGGAGTTTATATTATCTATACAACCAAAAAAGATTTCTATGTCCCATTAACTGGCCCATTTGTCAAAATAGTATGAGTTTGAGCAAATGAACTAGAATTTATATAGTTTTGTGCTGATGGCTATAATGAAATTTGAGATTAGATAGGTAGGTAAAATGATAGAAGCTTTAGATTGTAATGTTTGTAACCTGGAAGAATAAAGTAGAAACTAGAGCAACTAAGTTTTTTTAAAAAAATTTGAGAGACATTTTTGCTATAAGGTGGATGCACTCAGCAGAGAAACAGAAAAACAGAAAGAGAGAAATCGCCCCCTCCCTGAAGGGAAATAGCCACACTGCAATCCCTTCTCCTCCTTTCTCTTCTAGGGACTTTTGGACTTGCACACACATGTACCCGATGTGAGTTTCAAGCTGCCAGGTCTGGGATTCGAACCATGGTTGGCCATAGGGGAGTCCAGTGATGTGACCATTACACTATCTGCTGGTCCTGTGCAACTAAGATTTTAATATTTATTAAAAGCAGAACACTTTTGTTTTATTTATTTATTTAGCTTGCCAGTGGATGCATATACTTGCTGAAGAGAGAGAGTGAAAATGAGAAAGTTCTGCACCTCCCCTTGGGAAATGGTCATGTTGTAATCCCTCCTCATCCATTGATCACTCCCTTTTGGATTTAGGGCATGCTCACACATGTGAGTATGTTTTTCAAGCCATTATATCTGGGTCTCGAACCACACTGTCGGCTATGTGGGATCCATTTGCTTTAACCACCATGCCACCAACTAGTCCTAAGTTTTTTTTCAGATTATGAGATTTTGTTGAACAAAAGTAAAAGATGCAAATATAGATAAAAGAGGTCTGCAAAGATCTTGTTAAAGAAGGACTGGGCCCAGCAGTTAGCAAAATGGCTATGTCATTGTACTCCCATATAGTCGACCATGGTTCGAGTCCTGGGACCAGTGGCTTAAACTCACACAGGGCGCGTGCGCATGTGTGCCCAACATCCCGAGAGGAGAATGGAGGAGAAGGGATTACGGCATGGCCATCTTCCCTGGGGGGTGATTTCTTCCTTTTTGTCTCTCTGTCTCTCTCTGTCTTTTTGGCGAGTGCAAGCACACTATAGCAAAAACCTCTCAAAAAATAAATAAATAAATAAATAAATAAGTAAAAATTTTTAAAAAAGGAAGAAATTAAGGAGGACTGAGACATGCAGCCATGAGCAAAAGAAATTATAAAGCAGAAAAAGCCTCATTAAATAAATAAATAAATAAACAAACAAGGGTACAGGATTTAGTTGTTACAGGTGGAAAATATGCTGCCATCTCTTTTCTTGAGCTGGGGATAAGAATAACAGGGAAGCAAGAGAGCTCTTGAGCTCTTGCTGAGGGAGACACCAGAATTTTGTTAAGAAAAATGACTTTCATTCTTCTCAATGATTTTAGTACTTACACTAAAAGATTAAAAACCTCCCTCTCCCTCAGCATATTCTGAACAGCTGCAACAGTATTACAAAGTAAAAGCATTCTAGGTGCTTTACCCAGAAGGCGGCCTTAGTTCTGCCTTATGGTTTCATTTAGGTCAGCACAACTCATACTTAATGCGTTTTCAGTTCATCTCGGTTGTATCATTCTGCTTATATGTGCTTTTAGAATAGTTCAGACCTACAAACTATGAAAAAAACTTGAATGATGAAAGAAAACTTTAGCTTACCAATAAATATCTGAAATTAATGAAATTAAAATTAAAACACATCTATCACTTTTTTTTGAGAGAGAGATTTTTGTTATAGGGCGCGTGCGCTCACCAGAAAGACAGAGAGAGACAGGGAGACAGAAAGCGAGAAATCACCCCCGAGGGGATGGCTATGCTGCAATCTTTCCTCCATTCTCCTCTTGGGATCTTAGGCACGCACACACATGTGCCCGGCGTGAGTTTAAGCCACTGGGTCCGGGACTCGAACCACAGTTGACTACACGGAAGTCCAGCAACATAGCCATTTCACCAACTGTTGGTTCCCAAAACTATCACTTTTATAAGATTAGGCATTCAAAAAACTTACCTTAATGTCAATTTATTTAAAATATCAACAAAAGTTCTCACAATTAAAAAAGATTCAAGATATGCCTTTTTTTTTTTAATTTTACTTACAGACACTGTCAGGTTCTCCCAAATTACATCAGAGGCAGAGATATTGGACTCCCTCCATTCCTTCAGTGTATCATTGCTAGGATTATGTGGCTCCACACAGTTACACCTGAAAAGGTAGAGTCATGTCTTTTGTGAGGTTAAGTAGTTTTATGTCACAGTACCTACAACAAATGTATAATGAGTCCTTCCCCACTCATAGCATTGCTCCATTTGACACACAAGAAGGTATGTCATACCAAACTACTCAGACAAACTATTTCCAAAACTAAAGATAAATATATTATGAGGATATTAGAACATGCTATGGTGTTTCCTGGAATAAGAAGTCCTTATCACAATCATTTGCTCCCTAATTTACAATCCAATTTAAAAAAAAAAAAGATAAGCATCCAAATCTATTGTTATGTTATTTAGCTATTTTAGTTAATATTATATAACCGTATTAAAGGAAATATTTAATTCATATTCCAAAGATCATCTATAACTTTGTAATTTAATTCAAAATTAAAGCCAGGTTGAAATAAAAATGGTAGGTATCTCAGGGTATACCATTTGTGATGAGTGATACTTCTATTTATTATTTTATTTTATTTTATTTTTTCGAGAGTTTTTGCTATAGGGCATGTGCGGTCGCCAGACAGACAGAGAGAGACAGAGAGACAGAAAGCGAGAAATTACCCCCCAGGGGGGATGGCCATGCCCCAATCCCTTCTCCATTCTCCTCTCAGGATCTTGGACAGGCACGCACACACTCCTGGCGTGAGTTTAAGCCACCAGGTCCAGGACTGAAACCGCAGTTGACTACATGGGAGTCCAGCGACATAGCCATTACACTAACTGCTGGTCCCAAGTGATACTTCTATTAAAAATCAATACACATTTTCTTTGAGTATTGACTGCCTAAAAGGTATCATGCTGAATAGTGGGTAGGAGTATAAGAATCTAGAAAAGAAAGACTTGAGAACAGCGGTATTATTATGTAAAAGGAAACACAATTTCTTTTTTTTTTTAAACATTTTCCAGGACTCGAACCGCAGTTTGCCATGAGGGATCCAGATGCCTTAACCTTCACACCACCGGCGGGTGCAGAATGTCAAGTACAAGCATAGATAACCAAGTTGATGGTGTTAAAAGGTAACTTTAACTTACAAACAGTTGTTTTCCAAAAATTCAATTATGAACCTGCTATTTGCTTTTCAAAAAGCATTTTTATCTCTTTTGGGTTTTTTTTAAAAAATTTTAAAACTATAATTTCTGGTTTACATACGACCAATGTATGTGACTGTGGGCTATAGTGTGAGTTTAAGGCACGAGCATGTAAGAATCAAATCAAGGACATACACATATTCATATTCATCTTCTTCAACATTACTGGGTTTTGTAGGACATACCACGCCTATCTCGTTATTAAACTGTTCCCTTGTTGTCTGATTGTTCTATTGGTTTTGACAATACCCTGGGGCATAAATTGCTCTGGTAGTCTGATCCAATTAAATTCTAGTTCCTTTGCAGTACTGTTTTCTGAGGGCAGTGTCTGAGGTTTGTTCTGGCTCAGGAAGGCTCTTCTTACTTACCTCTTTCCTTGGTTCCCTCTTGGTACACTAGCTGGTTTAGCTTGTATTTCTCACGAAGCCACCAACCTCCTCTCAATGACTTTCAACCGAAACTTCCTTTATTTTATTTTATTTTATTTTATTTTATTTTATTTTATTTTTCTTTATTCATGACAGAGCACTTGTGTGAACGTGTAAATGTGTGCGTGTCAGTGAGAGAGAAAGAGAGAGAGAGAAGTACCCTCCACAGAATCTAGTAAGGCTTCAAAGTCTTCCCTCCGGTCTTTCAGCCCGTTGAATCTCAGACAATTGTGAAGGTGCCCATCTTGCTTCCGGCTGACTAGGCCAGGGGTTCAAGCCTCAGTCACCATCTGGGATGCAGTTTCTCTTGAGCAGCACATTACTGCTGTGGCATTGAGCTGGCCCACCACTTCCATTATTTTTTATAGTAATCTTAGGCATAAGGGGAGAGAGTCAGTGCTCTCACCAGGAAAAAGCTCAGAAATATGAGTGCTTTGCACTAGAAGAACCAAGGTCTAGAAGAACCAAGGTCTGTCTGGCATTTTCCTGTTCGGACTCTCAGCTTTCTCTGAAGTCTGTAAATCACTAAGGCAAGTTCCTCCAGAACAAATGCAATGTCATGAGCACCACCCCTCATAGCTTAATCAAACAGGGAAAAATTAACTCACAGAAAAAGAGGCTGAAGTTGAAATACCACCTATTTTTCTGAGGACTACTAACTGAGAGACTTCTAAGGAACCCTTGTTTATCATGTATTTTCTCCACCCACTAGTCCATAGTTTGTGTTGCCACCTACTCCGCAAACCCCACAGAAGCCCCAAGCTCCTGTTCCTTTCTACATCGAAATGCTGTTTAAGTTTCAACCATCTGGTCTTTATTTGAGTCTTAAGTTTTGTGAGGCTGCGGTGCATATGTACATAACACATTTGTATAACTTTTCTCCTGTTAATCTAGCTACCGTCAGTTTATTCTAGTGACTCCAACGATCGAACAGAGAGTAAAGGGAAAGTTTTAATTCCCTTACAATACTATTTGCTTTTTTCAGGATGTGCCTGGATTATTTTGATAACATTAAAATGTATTTGAAATGTAATTGGTTCTCTTTGTGGCACAAATTACTTTGTAAAGTAATTTACTGCACTAAATTAACTTTCTTATTTCAGCGTGTACAAATTATCACAAAGTCCCTCTTATATCTAACTTGGTCTCTTTCTTTTCTTCTGAAAACTATCAATAAAAAGGTTTGTGGTCATGGGAAAACAAGTCAAGTATTTTTCTTGCAAGTACATATCATGCCCTATTCACTTACAATGACATATTCAAGACATTTGAATTATTTTCAATAGAAGAAAGCAACTTTTCATGTCATTGCAGGAAACCAGATTATGGCACCCCTAAATATTCCTTTTCTGACATAAGGATTATTTTGAGCAGAAAGCAATTAAGAAGCAACAGATACAAGAAAAGCTCTTTGCCTTCCCTGCATTTGCTTAAAAGAAAGACACCTCTCTGAGGATTATTCACTCCCTGGGTACCTATCTATCTTATCTATGATATACAAGTTAGTAAACTTCAGTATGTTTTTCTCTTATTAATCTGTCTTTGTTATAGTGACCCAGCCAATGAAACTCAGATAGGTAGAAGAAAAAGTATTTTCCCTCCCTTACATTATCCACTAAAGTTTTTTAAATGGTCATCCTTGGCAATATCTGTCTCTAGCAACATTTAAAAGCTTTACCTGCTAAAACATGCTACCTGTTATTTCCCAATGCCATTTTTGCTTTAGCTTAAAGTTACTGCTTCTGTAATCAAGAAACGTACTTGGTTTTCTCTTTGGTTATTATTTCAGGATAGCCATCCTGTCTAGATTCTGAGATTAACATGCCTAAACAATCATTATCATTTCATATGTCATCTTGAAAAATGATGTTTCAAGATTATATTTGTAAGCATCACTTAAAAATGTTAGAGTCAGCATTTACTTGTAACCACAATTATTTTGCCACTTGAGTTTAGAAAACTGCTTCATTTCTTTTTCCATGTATAATAAATCTTATAGAAATACTAAAATATGAAAATCTTTTTTAAAAGCACTTTGTAAAGTCCAGCCATAGTTGTGCAAGGATGCTGCTGTGCAATGCTAGGGCCATATCAGGGGTCCAGGCTTGGACCCTGGGCCAACAGGGCCAGGCATGGTAGCACATACTTGTAATCATTGCTAACGGGAGACTGGGGCAGAGGATTGAAACAGTAAAAGTTAAAATGCCTGTCTTTCTGTCTCTCTCTGTCTCTATCTCTATGACTATCTCTTTCACTTAAAATGAATTTACACAAGATTAATTGCTTGTGGAGGTTGAACACATGATCATTTTGTGGTGGTCTATAACGAGATGCCTTGTGTGATACTTCAGATCCTACTGGCCCTACTTCTTTTCCAGCCTCTGCTACAATGACCCTTTCTGTGCAGGTTTCAATAGGTCCTGTGTGGGTGCAACGCCTCCGTGCCTGGCTTTGGGCTGCACCGTGTGTTGTGTTTCTAACTTGCTTTCTTTATACTGCTGCCACCCTTAACTAATGGAAAGTAGGGGCTGGTAGATGTATGCATTCTCCTTCAAACACGGAAGGCTTTCTTTGAAGGCAGAAGAGAACTATTCAACAGCCAATTATGCAATTACTTTAATACACAGGTGAAATGTGCTATAGAGAAATCGAGGCTGCCAGAAAGATAAACAAAAGGGGAGCTGCATCTTGCATCTGGGTGCTCGAGGAAAACCTTAAGCTGAGATCTAAAAGAGGAACAGAATTGAATAAGACAGAGTGAGGCTGTGCCAGTGGAGGAAGTGGCCTAGTGAGAGTGTGTCTGAAGCACAAGGGATGAAATGAGGTAAGACATAAGGGACTGTAAGATAGGCGGGGTTCAGAACATGCAGGCTGAACACTGGGGGTCCTAGTAAGCATTTGTAATGTAAAATGACAACATGAAGGAGCCTTTGAGTTTTGTGGTTAGTGCTGGTTAGCAGCCCACACATAAAGTCTGATCATTTGCTAAAGAGAAACTTGAAATTATATTAAAAGTATCTTTTCTGATGATATCGTATGAAACTAGGAATTAATAACAGGAGAAATTTTGGAAAATTCACTGGTACACGGAAATGAAACATGGTCTTGAACAACCAATGGGACAGTAAAGAAATTAGAAGGGAAATGTAAAAATACCTCAAAGCAAACAAAAGTAGAAATACAACACACCCAAAATGAAGCATGCAGCAAAAGCAGTGGTAAGAGGGAAGTTATACCAGTAATTGTGTACATTAAAAAGAAGAAAGATTGGGCTAGTCCCTGACATGGTGGTTAAGGTGGCTGAATCCCACATGGCTGGCTGTGTGGTTCAAGTCTCTATTTGGAAATAATATTTAGTTGAATTCTGAGTCTCTCCACTTCCAGCAATTTATCTTGACAAATTACCAACCACTTTGAGTTTCTGTTAATTCACTCTATTACCTTGAATGTAATTACAACCATGAATGGTAGTGTGGAGGATTAAAGGAAGTATGATCATGTATGTAAAGCCTCCAAGTACTAATTCTAGGATTTAGTAACTGCTTGGTACAAAGTAGCTATCATCACATAAGTTTTCATGTTATGGATTATGAAGTACTTGGATATAATCTCATTAAATCTACATATCACTCCTATATGTAGCAGGACAGGAATTTCTGTCATTATTTAAAATGTGAAGAAACTAAACCTCAGCAAGAGGCAGGCACCCCTGGGCAGAATCCAGTAGGGCAACGATTTCTGGTCTGTACCCTTTTACAAAAGGAGCCTTGGGGAGATAGATTAGACAAAAGCATGTTCTTTTACTAATGTTGTCTTATCTCTAGTCTATCTTTACCCAGTAGCAGAATAGATAGCTACAAAAATTCTGAAACAGTAGCTCTTGGTCTCAAGTAATATTTATTCTATTATCCCAAGAAAGATCAGGTAGATTAGATGACAGTTATAGAGTTAATTTATAAACTAAAAGATTTATAGCTGTGTCCCAAATTATACTTAGAAATCAAATATGTATCAACTACATTCTTATAAATATCCTTGCTATATAACACATATGGCAAGAAATTAAAAAAAATGAAACCTAGGATTGTACTGTACAATACTTTCTTCATGCATAAATTGTAAAATGCTTTTTAAAAAATGTAAAAAGAAATGTTTCAAAGCCCAGGCTTGGTGTATCCAACCAAATGAGGAAGAGATGTTTTCCATTTGTTTGAAGCTTTGAGTTCCTTGGGGATGGTTCCAAGAATAAAGTGTACTGAGCACAGTAAAGAGAGGGACAAAATGTGACCTGCCTTTGCCTCCCCACTGGGAATCCCACTAAATAAGCATGTGGGAGTGAAGAAATGCAAAATGGCTTGGAGAGCTGCTTGGAGATATTTTAGGTAAAACTTCAGAGTCCTGATAGATGATTTTCAACCCATTATTCAGGGGTCCTTAACTTAAATCAATATAAACATGTGCCTGGTTTGTTGAAACTGGCATATGCTCTCCAAAGTCTCTTTTTAGAACTATAAAAATATTTAAACTGCTACGGAGATTAGAATCGTTTTAGATATTTGCCTACACACACAAATATGGTATGATTCTGATTTAAATAATCGGGACATACAGAAGCACAATGGACCTGCCTCAAATCCCAACTCAGAATCGTCAAGGATTAATATAATTATATCACAGGTTTTATGTAGGGTCGTGCTGTCCAAAAGGAAACTGTTAATTCATTCACTAGGAGTGAATTTCTTACTAAAGTAGATTAATAACATATTGTCTGAATCTGTAAATCAGGTGGCAAACATTCTACTTTTTTAGGTAGCTAACATTAGAATTCCCCAATGAGAAATTATTTGCATATTCTGAAAGTTTGGTAAAAATAAATACATATATATGAAACTGAAATATAAAATAAAGAAAATATGACAATTCTTGCATAGATAATAGAACAAAGGAAAAAGATGCACTATTATAGATATAGGAATAAGAGCCAGCAGGAGGCACGGAGGTAAGGCAACTGGACCCTACATGGCTGACTCTGCAATTCAAGTCCTGGACCTTATGGCTTGAACATCACATGCCTGGCGCATGTGTGTGTATGTTCAAAATCTCAAGAGAAGTGAGAAGAGATTGTACATAGCCATCCCTCTGGGGGGGGTGATTTTTCACTTTCCCTTTCTCTCTCTCTGATATATATATATAAATGTCTTGATGTGTTTCATATACATTTATAGAAAATTCAGAAAGTTCATGGGAAAATGAGTTAAAGTGCAAGTTCATTTTGGTGCCAAATATTTTGAAATCAATGTATAGTTTTTTCATAATATGCATTTTGAATGAACTTTTTGAAGACTCCTTATACATATGCTTTTACATCTATATATAGGTAGACAGAGATAGAGATGACTCCGGAACAAATCAAATAATGCATGTCTGACTGTGTGGTCCTCCAACTTCCACATTTGGGACCTCTCTCCATTAAGATATTCCCCCAAGGCCAGCAGCACGTAGTATAGTAGTTAGACACTGACTCCCACATGGCTGATTGCAGTAGTTAGACACTGACTCCCACATGGCTGATTGCAGTTTGAGTCTCTGACTTGGTGGCTTGAAAATCATACTAGGAAGGTGTGTATGTATGCCCAAGATCCCATGAGGAGAATGGAGAAGGGAATTTTTTATTTATTTGTTTTGTTTTGTTTTTATTTTAATTTATTTTATTTTGCTATAGGGTATGTGTGCCAGCTAGTGAGAGACAGAGGACAGAGGGAGAGAGGGAAAGTGAGAAATCACCCTCCAAGGGGATGGCCAGGCCTAATCCCTGCTCTTCTCCTCTCCTTTCTCCTCCCTCTCTTCCCTTCTCCTATAGCCAATCCCCCTGGGGGTAATTTCTCACTTTCCTTCTCTCTGTCTCTCTCTGGCAAGTGTTCATGCCCTATGGCAAAAATCTAAAAAAAAAAAAAAAAGATATTAAAAAAAAAAGATATCCACCTCAAACATTCTGCTGTCCTGCACTCCCATCATGCACCGATGCTGTCCCCCAGCACCCTCAGCCCTACCGTCTAGTATCCACTTTCTCGTAACGTCATGTACACCTGATGGTATGGCTTTCCCGTTCACTCTGCTCGGCAAGTGTACCATTCCCTCAGGACCGTGGTCTCTGCCTTCCAAAATGATTATGCCATGTTAGTGATTACAAAGGTATATTTACCCCATCCCTGTGCTTGCATTTACAGTTTTTTTTTTTTTTTGAGAGGTCTAAAGGGCGCGTGCAATCGCCAGAAAGACAGAGAGAGGCAGAGAGACAGAAAGCGAGAAATCACTCCCCAGGGGGGATGGCCATGCCACAATCCCTTCTCCTCCATTCTCCTCTCAGGATCTTGGGCACACATGCACACGCGCCCAGTGTGAGTCTAAGTCACCAGGTCCGGGACTTGAACTGTGGTGGACTACTGGGAGTCCAATGACATAGCCATTATGCCAAATTCAGGTCCCCTGCATTTACATTTTAACAGTGACTTTCTGAATGTGCTGTTAGAAATTTGATGTATGAATGCAAGCTTATAGGAGAAATATTTTTTCTATTTCTAGGATTTTGAGACTTTTATTTGTTTAATTATTTATTTAAATGTATTTTATTTACGTTTAATCACTGTACATCTTTACAATATACAACATGTTTTTTCCCAGCATGAATATGGTGCATATGAGTCAAAACAAAGACATCGCTATATACGCTATCATCAACAGATAAATGTTTTGAAGAGTTAGGCCTATAAGTAGATGTTAGTTGCCTATACATCCTTGTCAGGACTACCACTGACTAGTAACATTCCTCATTCATTGATCAATTTCAAAGTGCAAAAAAGATATTTTTAACATAAAACATTT
>NW_006160198.1:1093188-1116882 GCF_000334495.1 Tupaia belangeri chinensis
AGACAGAGAGAGGCAGAGAGACAGAAAGCGAGAAATCACTCCCCAGGGGGGATGGCCATGCCACAATCCCTTCTCCTCCATTCTCCTCTCAGGATCTTGGGCACACATGCACACGCGCCCAGTGTGAGTCTAAGTCACCAGGTCCGGGACTTGAACTGTGGTGGACTACTGGGAGTCCAATGACATAGCCATTATGCCAAATTCAGGTCCCCTGCATTTACATTTTAACAGTGACTTTCTGAATGTGCTGTTAGAAATTTGATGTATGAATGCAAGCTTATAGGAGAAATATTTTTTCTATTTCTAGGATTTTGAGACTTTTATTTGTTTAATTATTTATTTAAATGTATTTTATTTACGTTTAATCACTGTACATCTTTACAATATACAACATGTTTTTTCCCAGCATGAATATGGTGCATATGAGTCAAAACAAAGACATCGCTATATACGCTATCATCAACAGATAAATGTTTTGAAGAGTTAGGCCTATAAGTAGATGTTAGTTGCCTATACATCCTTGTCAGGACTACCACTGACTAGTAACATTCCTCATTCATTGATCAATTTCAAAGTGCAAAAAAGATATTTTTAACATAAAACATTTATTTTATATATATATATATAAGACAAATATCATAAATAGCCACAAAAATCATTGTTCTTGCTTACGTCTGCATACCTGATACCCGCCATCTCGGCACATAGTTCTGAGGCTACATGCCTCTACAGGAAGTTTGAAAAAAGATCTCTGTACAACCCGTTATAGCCTGAGGAAGATTCCTTGCTGTAGTTTGCCTATCCTTAAAGATCAAAAGCAGATATTCTTTTTTTTTTTTTTTTTGGAGAGGTTTTCGCTATAGGGCACGTGCGCTCGCCAGACAGACAGAGACATAGAGACAGAAAGCGAGAAATCACCCCCCAGGGGGGATGGTCACGCCGCAATCCCTTCTCCTCCATTCTCCTCTCGGGATCTTGGGCACGCACGCACACGCGCCCGGCGTGAGATTTAAGCCACCGGGTCCGAGACGCGAACCGCGGTCGACTATGTGGGAGTCCAGCGACATAGCCATTACGCTAACTGCTGGTTCCCAAAAGCAGATATTCTAAACAAAGAAATAAATAATAAACAAGACAATTTTAATCTCCTGTCTTTCCTCTATACTGATGAACTTAGTCCAAATTATTTCAATACAAAACTACAAAAAGCAAAGAGAAAAGGCAAAATCAGAAAAGGAAGAAAAATAGAAATAGCACTATGAGGATATAGAATATGGGTTTGGAACATAATCTCGTCCAAAATAATTTCTAGTGACTCTGGCAAAAAATTAAATCACTAATCCCCCGTCCCCCCACCCACCATACATCCCACCAAAACTCCTAGATGTATAATAGAGTCTAGTGCTCAGGACCCTGGCTCTCCAACTGTATTTCCTTCCTTCGTGGGACCCCTAAGTGCTCAGTTGAGTGACCTCAAACATATTATTTAACCACTCTATGTTTCAGTTTTCATATCTGTAAAGAGGAGATTATGATAATAATCAACCTCACAAGTAAGGGTAAAAGAGATAATAAAAGTAAAAACACCTAGAACAGAGTCTGGCATTTGTAAATACTGATTAGATGTTAGGTATCATCATTGTGATTATTGTTGTTACTGTTATTCCTACCATGAACTCATGGGCTAGAAAGTCCAGTTACCATAAGCAGAATGGGCAGTACCTACATTTCTCTATATTTTTTAAAACACCAGTATAGTAAGCCAAATACTTAGATTTGTACTATTGGGTTATTTGTCTTAAAACACACTTTTTATGGGACCAGTAGATAGCATAATGGTTACGGAGCTGGACTCCCATGTAGTCGACAGCAGTTTAAGTCCCAGACCTAGCAGTGTCAAACTCACACCGGGCACATGTGTGTGCGTGCCCAAAAATCATAAAAGGATAATGGAAGAGAAGGGGTCGTGGCATGGCCATTCCCCTGGGGGATGATTTCTAGCTTTCAGTCTCTCTGTCTCTCTCTTTCTGGTGAGCACATGCATGCTATAGCCAAAATCTCTCTTTAAAAAAAAAAAAAAAAGAACACTTTTCACAAAACATATCCTCTACTACCCTTTCCTGACCACAGGAAAGTAAGTATTCTAAGCCATCCTGTTTATACAAATTAGCAACAGAATGATCAGATAAACATTATAATTAAATGCCTCCATCCAGAAGACTTTGCTTGTGCTTGAAGACTAATAGAGGTGATCAGTCTTTCGTATACAAGAAGAGCCTGTGGCTGTCTTCTGGGAGACATAATTTGGTAGAACTCCTTTAAACATTATTACTAATTTTAGCCTGTGGGTTGCAGATGCTCTCCTTTTGCCTTTGTAGTTATTAATAGTACCTTCCTGTGTGTGCTGAGAAATAATGGTTTGTGATTCATTTTTTTTCAGTCTCTTTACTGACTAAATTAGCCCCCAAGTGCTGCGTAGCAAATAAGGTATTAATATAGAGCATAAAGTCAGAGAATCAGGACCTATCTGTTGAAGCCAAACTTTATTTTTTATTTTTTATTTTTTTTGGAGAGGTTTTTGCCATAGGGTACGTGCACTCGCCAGACAGACAGAGACAGAGAGATAGAAAGCGAGAAATTACCCCCCAGGGGGATGGCCATCCCTCAACCCCTTCTCCTCCATTCTCTCAGGATCTTGGGCACGCACACACATGTGTCTGGCATGAGCTTTAAGCCACCGGGTCCGGGACGTGAACTGCAGTCGACTGCATGGGAGTACAGCGACATAGCCATTACACTAACTTCTGGTCCCAAGCCAAACATTTTTTATGATTATTCCTTTTCTATTTCAAAAATATTTTGAATTCCAAAAATAATAAAGCAACATTAAAGAATATCTATGAAGTAATAACATAAAAAGAAACCTTATAGTCTTTCTACCACACTTGCTATAATTTTTTGGTATATTCCTTTGAGTAGGTTATTAACATAATTTTGTGAGCATACATCATTTTTCATCTTCTTTACAGAAGGGTATAATGTAAGCATTTTCAATTTTGCTGTATTACTCCTCATGACCATCATGTTTAAGGTATGTAACACAGTTTACTTTTTCACTTTTTTATCTTAAACATTTAGGCCAGCCTCTGTGGTTTAACATTAATGATGATGTGAGGGTGAGAGCCAGATGGCTGACCATGGGTTCAGACCCCTGGATTGGCTTAAAAACATGATGGGTACATGTGGGAGCATCTGGTATTCTGAGGAACTGGAGGACTGGGAAAAGGAAATTACATAACAGAACCCTGTTGGCAGTTTTTCTCTTTTATCTCACGAAAGTGTGCACATATTCTATCACAAAAAATAATTTATTTTTCTATTAAGGTGGCTATTTGGGACCTACAAATGGTATAATGGTTACATCAGTAGACTCCCACATAGTTGACTGTGATTTGAGTCCCTGACCCAGTGGCTTGAAACTCACACCAGACACATGTGCATATGTACCCAAAATCCGGACAGGAGAATGGAGAAGAAGGGATTGCAGGGTGACCTTGCCCCCTGAGGGGGTGATTTCTCACTTTGTCTTTGTCTCTTCAGTAAGCCCACATGCTCTATATAGGAAAAATCTTTCTCAAAAAAAAAAAAAAAAAAAAGAAAAAAAAAAAAAAAAAAAAAAAAAAAAAAAAAAAAACACCAGCCAAAAAAGATGACTAAATAATACAGTGATAAGACTTATATGAATATATCTGCTTCATATTTGAGGTTTTAGTCTTAGAAGAGATTCTCTAAGTACTTATACTTTTCAATCTAGGATACTATTCAAACATACTACATCATATAATGAAGAAAATTGCTTTTTAAAAATATGCAATGGGGACCAGCAGTTAGCATAATGGCTATGTCGCTGGACTACCACGCAGTTGACCGCGATTCGAGTCCCAGACCAAGTGGCTTAAAACTCAGGCCAGCCGTGTGTGGGTGTGTGCCCAAGATTCGAAGAGGAGAATGGAGAAGGGATTGTGGCGTGGCCATCCCACTTGTGGGGTGATTTCTCGCGTTCTGTCTCTCTGTCTCTCTCTCTGTCTGTCTGGCGAGCACACATGCCCTATGGCAAAAATCTCTCCAAAAAAAAAAAAAGAAAAGCAATGTAACTTTAAAATACTACTACCACTAGCTAGCACTAGAAATATACTTTCCATTAAATTCTCAATTTTTTTTCTCATCTAAATTTCACCTCTATCCCAAGAGAAGGAATGAGCTGAGTGAGTGAATGAAGAAGTGAATGTATGAATGAAGAGCAAATCTATTTTTTTATTCCTTAAATATGTTGTCTTATACTACTTCCGAGTTTTGTACGTTACTAGTTTCCTGAATTGGAAAATAAATTTTGTTACCCAGGAACTGCTTTGAAAAGCACCACTTAACTCACATTAGCTCATTGTATGGTTTGTCATAAGACTTAAACTTCCCACCACAAAATTCATTCTCAGAAATGACAAAGTAATGCGTGCATATAATGCCAGTTTAATCATTTAAAATATAGAGAGAATAAAAAGTAAAAGATTCCCTTTACCACCAAATCTTTCTTCCTCAAAGCCTTTTCTTTTGTCCCCAAAGTGAATTTGGTATAATACTTATTCTTATGTATTTCCACTATTCTTCCTATGTGTTCTTTTGAGCTAAGAAATTGTCTCTAGAAGGTTGCTCTTAATGGCCTACCCAGGGTCATTAATCGGGATAATGGTATAGATCTCTATCCCAGCTTTTTAAGACAATCTATTACCGAGACCAGCAGTTGGTATAATGGCTATGTCGCTGGACTCCCACGTAGTCGACCATGGTTCGAGTCCTGGACCCGGTGCCTTAAACTCACGCCAGGTGCATGTGTGTGTGTGCCTAAGATCCTGAGAGGAGAATGGAGGAGAAGGGATTGTGGAGTGGCCATCCCCCCGGGGGGTGATTTCTCGCTTTCTATCTCTCTGTCTCTCTCTGTCTTTCTGGCGAGCACACGCACCCTATAGCAAAAAAAACTCTCCAAAAAAGAAAAAGAAAAAAAAAAAAAGACAAAAAGACAATCTATTACCAAGCTTCTTAAAAGACCAAAATAAAAATGGGGCTTCAATGTGACACATCAAAACCCATTTCCAGCTAAGTATTTTTTTTGTCCATGTCAAGTACCTATCAGTATGGAATTTGCATAATCAAAATAAGCACTATTACACTTTAATAAGCTCAATATAATATATTTTATATCATAAATATAATATTGTTTTAATTAAGTTTCAAATTTGTAAATTTTTATATTTTAATTTCCTGTTAAGAATAACTCAAGGATAATATATAAGAAGATTAAGTAAAACAGCATTTATGCAAACTCTCCCATATTCTAAATAAAATTTACTTTGGACAAACCAATGATATACAGTACAGTTGTCAAAGTGCTCAACAAAATATTAGATGTTGGGTTTTATGCTAGTTCTTCTACTTCGGCAAGCCATAAACCTTCTGAATCTCAGTTTGAAATTTTGCGGGGTTTTTTTTGGGTTCTACATAAATGTTATATTCATTAAACATTTATTAATATATTTAACTAATATTTATTGAACATCTATTTATGCCTGGAATTGATCTGAGCACTGAGAAAGCAAAGATAAAATCAGATTTAACCTCCTGCCTTAATGATCCCTTTACTCTAGTGGGGAGAGAGACAACAAACTAGACTGATAGGTAGAGTTAGCACTACACACCAGCACAATACTTTGTGATGGTGAGGATGCAGGAAAATTGGAATATCATGTAATACATTGTGGGTAGGAATATAAAATGCTACAACATTTTGGCAGTTTCTCATGAAGTTAAACATACTTTCCATATAATCTAGCTTCCTAGGTATTTACCCAAAAGAAAATTAAAACATGGCCCAAATAAAGACCTGTATGTGAAGAAATATTGCTCCATACTGAAAACACCCAAATGTCAATCAACTTGGGTTTGGATAAACAAACTGTGGTACAAACGCATAGCAGAATGCTACCAGCATTAAAAGGGATGGATGGATATATGCAACGAAATAAATGAATCTCAAAAGAACTATCCTAAGTGAAAGAAACCAGACATACGCTATGATTCCATTTATGTAAAGTTCTAGAAAAAGTAAAATTCTGAGACATAAGTCCTATCGCTGGTTGCCAGGGGGTGGAAATGAGAGATTGATTGCAAAGGGGCATGAGTGAATATTTTGGGGAAATGTTTTCTACATTGATTATGGTGATATTCATCTGTCAAAACTCATCTAAAGGTCCACTTAAGAGGGGTACATTGTATTATATCTAATGATACTTCAGTTAATCTTTAAAAAGAAAACATATTATATAATATGTTAGAAAAGGAAAAAAGACAATAGAATAGAGATTTCAGATAGGAAGTTCCCAAATAGGTGATTTTGAATGAAGTGTAAAAAAAGGCCACATAGTTATCTGAGGGACAGCATTCCAAGCAAGGAAAAACAAGGGGAAAAAAAAAAAAAAAGGTTGCCAGTATGAAGGCCAAGAGGCAAAAACATGCCAAGTGTGTTTAAGAAAGATCAAGAAGGGGCCACCAAGTGGTGTGGTGGTTAAGGAGCTAGACTCCCACATGGCCTACTGCTGTTGGAATACTGAACCCATCAGCATGAAAATCACACCAGGCACGTGTACATGCCCCAAATCTAAAGAGGACAGTGAAAGAGAAGGAACTGTAGTGTGGACATTCCCCCATTGGGGTTTCTCACTCTCCCTCTCTCTGTCTCTTTCCGTCAAGTAAACACAACCTATGGCAAAAAGTAAATAAATAAGAAAAGAAAAAAAGAAAGGAAAGAGAGAAAGAAAGAGAAAGAGGAAGGAAGGAAGGAAGGAAGAAGGAAAGAAAGGAGGAAAGAAAGAAGAAAAAGGAAAGGAAAGAAAGAAAGAAAGAAAAAAGTAAAAGAAAAAGAAAAAGAGGAAAAAAGATTAAAGAGACTGGTGTAGCTGGACCAAAGTGCAAAGCAGTAGAATAAGGGAACTGGGAGACACCTGGAACAGATGAAGCAACACTTTGAAATTCCTGGGAAGTCATTTGCAGTGCTTTGAGAAGCAAAATGTGATGGTCTGACTTGTTTTTTGTTTGTTTATTTGTTTGGAATTTATTTATAATTAATTAATTATTTATTTTGGGAGAGGGTTTTGCTATAGGGTATGTGTGCTTGCCAGAGAGACAGGAAGCAAGAAATAAACCCCCAGGGGGGATGGCCATGCCACAATCCCTTCTCCTCTCTTCTCCTCTTGGGATCTTGGGCATGCACGCACATGTGCCTGGCATGAGTTTAAGCCACTGGGTCTGGGACTCGAACCATGGTCAACTATATGGGAGTCCAGTGACAAAGCCATTACGTCAATTGCTGGTCTCAATTTTTTTTTTTTTAATGACTTGCGTTTTAACAGAATTCTGGCTGCTTCATAGTGAATAGTCAGTGGAAGAGCAAGCATAGAATGAAAAACACCAGCTGGAGAGTAAGCACAATAATCTAGACAATGTGGGTAAAGAAGATGGTAAACAGTGTCTGATTTCTATATACAAAGTCATTAAAATTTTCTAGAAAATGTGGCTGTATAAGAAATAATAGTCAAGACTAAATTAATCTGACAGCTGAAAGGATGGAGTTGCCAATAACTAAGAGTAAAAGATCTGTAAGAATTTGCTCCTACAACTTCAGACATAACTAGAACCAAACTATAAACATTTATCCAGTATGTTATTTCACTATGGCTGCCATAATGAAATACTACAATGTGACTTAAACAACAGACATTTATTTTCTATCAGTTCCTGAGACTGAAAGTCTAATACCAAATGCCAGCAGGGATGGTCTCCCCTGAGGCCTCTTCCCTTGGCTTGCAAATGATCTCCCTCTTGCCATGTCCGCATCTGGTCACTTCCCTAGTGTCTCTTCGAGCACTGAGATTTTCTCTTCTTGTACAGACACCAGTGTGTTTGCATTAGGATCCTTATATGACCCCATTTAACCTTAATTACCTCTTTAAAGGCCCTATGTCTAAAAACAGTCCCATTCTGAGATACTGAGAGATAGGGCTTCAACACAGGAAGTTCAGCCCTTAACACCCAATGATATGTCAATGCTTTCAGAGTAGATAACAAGGTCCTCTAAAAATTTGCTCTTATAATTATAAAAAAAAAATCTACCATTGTACTTCATTCATTTAGATGTCAAATGCAAATTTTTTTAAGAAAAAAAATTATTCTCTTACAAACTTGCTCATTTTTAGAGCAAGTTTGATAAACCGTGAAGACACCAGGTACCTTTATAATAGAAAGACCTGAGACATAATAGGGTGAGTGGAAACAGAGTAACTGGCCTCTCACAAATTTCACTGAAACTGGCACTGAGCATTCATTTACACACAGTAGTTTGTGACCCTTCATGTAATTAAACTGTTTTATAGGAATTATTAATGGTGATAGTTATCTTGGGTAGCATATAAATAACTGTTTTGCATATAATTTGAGAGCTATGACCATAGAATATTTGCACAAAATAAACTTTTTCCTCTTCCAGAGTTGTATATATACTTCTTCACTTGATGTTTACTATTTGTTAAATGATAGATGTGAAATGCATAAGCCAAAGGCCTTCTTTGATCAAGAATTCTACTTATAAATAGAAAAATATGCCACACTAACTGAATTTGGCTAGTTCTATAAATATCTAGTAAGAACAGTGTTCAGAGCAATTAACATTAATTTCCATAGTTAAAGGGAAGTGTTTCTTCCACTAACTTCCACTAAAAAAAGTTATTAGCAATGTCTCTATGCATTCGTTTAACATGACTAATACTATCAAGTATGTACAAGTGACATTTAAATCATTCAGTGAAGTAGAGATGAATGAATGAATAATGTATCAACATTTTACATGAACCAGACTAATTTGCTAAAAGTTTCCCAATAGGAACAGTAGATACCTTGAGTAAAATTATCCAATTACATACAAAGTGCCAACATTCATAAAGAACTCATGGCAATATGCCCAATGGGTAAGATAGAGATGAATAGTAGAAAGAGATCACACCATCTAGTTACAGAAAACATAAATGGAAAAAAAGGGGGGGAGGGCTGTTCTTTTCCTCAGTTTCATTTGATTATTGGTAAGCCATAGTCATTAACTTGTTCTATAAAATAGATCTTATTTGCTCCACAAGATCTTAGTAAAAATAAAGATATTCAGAGAGCTTTTGAAAAGAAAAAGTGCCTTCTCTGAAAATAAAATTTTAATGAAGTCTAAATTTATTTTAATTGATATTTTAGAAGCTGAAATGCTAGATAGTTACAAGAGCAATGGTTCACAGCTTTTTATAGCTATCTATGCCTATCTACTCTGTCAAATATTTCCATGCCTTTGTTATTCATTATATTTTTCATGGATTTTAAGAATAAAATCCAGTGAAACTTTTGGAAGAACATTTTATTATGAACACCTGCTTTAAAAGTTCCCGGCTGAACTTCTGCTTTTTTACTGATGTTAGGTTTATCGGTGGTTGAGAAGCAGTGCTTTAAAGAATTTTTAAAATCCCAGCGATTGTAGGAAATATTAAGAAGCAATATGGGGACCAGCAGTTAGCATAATGCCTGTGTCGCTGGACTTCCATGTAGTCGACCGTGGTTCGAGTCCCAGACCTGATAGCTTAAACTCATGCCGGGCACGTGTGCATGTGTGCCCAAGATTCCAAGAGGAGAAAGGAGGAGAAGGGTTGTGGCGTGGTCATTCTCCCTGGGGGGTGATTTCTCACTTTCTGTCTCTTTGTCTCTCTCTCTCTCTCTGTCTTTCTGGGGAGTGCACACACCCTATAGTAAAAACCTCTTCAAAAAAAGAAAGAAAGAAAGAAGCAGTAGCAGTATGATCTCAAAGAGTATGGGCAAATTATGCTTTGATGTGTCAGAGGGACAAAGAAAAACTACTGTTTTTTTCTGGTTACATATATAGACATATATATTAAACAAATAATGATAAATATGGGCAAAACACTTCCTATAACCTGTTTCATCAGTGCATTGAAATTTCAGCTCTCTTACATTAGGTACTTTGACTTCGTCTTGCAAAAAATGTTCATTCAAAGATGATGTGACAATATTTCATAAGTAGGGTTCTGAAAATATTTTAGTAGACTTCAGTCACCAAAACTGTTTGAACACAGGCACAGGTAAAAATTAAGCCTTAAGTGCCATCTCTAGGAGTTGTGACTATTTAATTCACGTTAAAGATTCTTACATCCCTTTGGCAAGAGTAGAGATAACATAGTCACATATCTTGATTGCCTTTGAATTTTGCCAGTGCATTTCAGTACAGTATTAACAGGGCAGTAATTTTGCCTATGAAAATTCGTTGCTGACATTAAGCAAAGCCTCAGTGCTGACTGATCCAGGGCTAATAGCCATGGAGTCTATAATAACACTAGCTGACCATTCTTGGAGTTTGGACGCCTGATCAGAAAACCAGCTGAACCTGGTTGTAACTTAATCTAACATAAACAGATCACCACAGTTTCAGTGCTGAGGTATTTTAATATAAACTAAAATTTTATTGCATTACATTTTAAATATTTCAGAATATATTTTTTAATCTAGGTCAATTCAAGAAGCAAAGATCAATTAAGTTAGTATTTCAAAGACTAAGAACTCTCTGAGGATTGTCATCACAACTCATCAAAACTTGACCACATAGCTTTTGTTTATTCAATGTATCTTTAAAGAAGAAACTAAGAAACCATCAATAACTATTTAGCACCCTCCCTCTATATAGGGCACCCATGTAAACTGCTGTCTTTTCATAGCTATTTGACAAAGTATGAACGATAGTTATACATAAGATTTATAGCTCAAAACTACAGTTACAGACAAGGAAAACAGGGAACCAGCAAGGTGGCATAATGGTTATATTGCTGGATTCACAAGTAATCGACCACTGTTTGAATCCCAGACCCAATGGCTTAAAACTCACACTGGGTGCATGTGCATGGGTGCCCAAGATCCTGAGAGGAGAATGAAGGAAGGTAGATTGTGGTGTGGCCGATTGTGGTGTAGCCATCCCCCCTGGGGAGCCTCTGTTTCTCTCTGTCTCTCTGGCAAATGCAAAAATCTCTCTTAAAAAAGAAAATAAAATAGTAGCTGAAAGTGGATATGAAGAGTAAAACTATTGAGATATGCTTAACAAAGCTTGACTGGAATCTACCAAACCCCTAGCTCTTTAGAGACACAAAGATGAAGAGACACCAATTCTGTTCATAAAATATTCATAATCAAAAAAGACAGAGACACGGAGAGATAGAAAGCGAGAAATCATCGCCCAGGGGAGATGGCCATGCTGCAATCCCTTCTCCTCCATTCTCCTCTCGGGATCTTGGGCACACATGCACACGCCCCTGGCGTGAGTTTAAGCTGCTGGGTCTGGGACTCGAACCACGGTCAACTACATGGGAGTCCAGCAACATAGTCACTATGCTAACTGCTGGTCCCCTGCCTTGTTAATAGTGTACTGAAATGCACTGGCAATATCAAAGGCAACCAAAATGTATGGATTGACTATGTTATCTCTAGAAGACCTAAGAATCTTAGAAGTAAATTGTGTAGTTGCAACTCCTAGAGATGACACAGTGAGAATAAAACAGGTAAATAATAAATTAATATACTGGATATTTCTGCTCTAGAGGTAAGACATTATCATTAAAACAAGAATTTAGTTCATTCAAAAGCAAGAAGAAAAAAAGGGATAACAAGTATTTGTATTAAAAATCAAGAATGAGGTAGGATGCTAGATGCTATTGAATAATTACTGAGTGTTTACTATTTCATTTATTTGATTCTAAGATGTCAAATCATCTACTTCCTGGAAATCAGGTTTTTCGTTTTTTGTTTTTGTTTTTGTTTTTGGTGGGAAGCTTTATGTTAAATGTGCATACCAGTTGTAAGAACCAGTTCCAGAAATGTAAATATATGAATGAATGTGTTAATCTTACGATATTTGCCAAGCACTGTGCTAGGTACAATGGATACAAAGATGTGTTCAACAGTCCTGAACCTACTGTTACAGAGATTGATCCAGTGGAGATAACACAGACATTACTCAAATAAGCACAAAATTATAATTACAAAGCAATGTTGTAAGCAATTCTAAATAAATACAGTCAAATGTGCATGTAGCAAGAAAAATGTGATTGAAAAGCTGAAACACAAACATTTCTATAAATCTGTTTGATTCTTTATTTTCTTAATTAATGAGTACTAGAAGGATCCATAAACTACAATAATTTCCTTTTCATCTTCTTTTGCATCACATCTCTTATCAACTTCTGGAGTTATGTTGTGAGTTTTAGTCCTGCTTATCTTGGTCCTTTCAGATGATTTCTCTGCCATATTGGCACCCTGTCTAAATTTTCAATTAGAACTAGTTTAATGGATCCAAATTTATACATTTTTATCCCATGTTAAGAGGCCATCTTAGTAGTTAAAACAGTCAGGTCCCATATAGCAAACTACAATTCAGATCCTGGCCACCACACTTGAGAAACATGTCAACATGTGCTTGCCTACTCTAAATCATGACACGATGGAAGATTGGAGAAGAGATTGTCACATGACCACTCCCCATCGAGGAGTACTTTCTTCCTTTCTCTTTCTCTGGTAAGCACATGTACCTTCTAACAATTTAAAAAATAAAAATAAAAAAGAATCTCTTAATGGTGACCAGGTGGTGGTATAGCTGTAAGGCAACTGTACATACTTGAGGAACGTCATGGATTTGTGTCCCAGGGCCTCTCAGCATGCTAGGCACACACCTATGACTCAGGCTGGCTGGGGCTGGGACTGGATTCCAGTGTGAAGACCCTCATGGGCTTTCTTTTTCTTTCTCTTTCTCTCTCTCTCTCTCGTCTTCTCTCTCTCTTGCTCACTTCTTTTCTCTCTTTCTCTCTCAAGAGAGAGAAATAAATAAGTAAATTTAAAAAAAAAAAGTTTGTCGTAATGGGACCAGCAGTTAGTGTAATGGCTATGTCGCTGGACTCCCACGTACTTGACCGCGGTTCGCGTCCTGGACCCAGTGGCTTAAACTCACACCAGGCACGTGTGCGTGCGTGCCCAAGATCCTGGGAGGAGAATGGAGGAAAAAGGATTGCGGCGTGGCCATCCCCCCTGGGGGGTGATTTCTCACTTTCTGTCCTCTGTCTCTCTCTATCTGTCTGGCAAGCACATGCGCCCTATAGCAAAAACCTCTCAAAAAAAAAAAAGTTTCTCGTAATGTGTCAACTTTATCCCAGACTTCTAGGTGAAATCTTTAAGAGTAGTGTGTCAGGGCTGGCAGATGGTGTAGTGGTTACATCATTGGACTCCCACATGGCCAACCATGGTTCAAGTCCTGGGGCTGGTGGCTTGTAACACACCAGGCACATGTGCATGCATGCCCAAGATCACAGGAGGAGAATGGAGGTGAAGGGATTGTGGCATGGCCATCTCTCTGGGGTGATTTCTCACTTTCCCTCTCACTATCTCTCTCTTTCTGGAGAGCACACGCACCCTAAGGCAAAAAACTCTAAAAAAAAAAAAAAAAGATAAGTGTGTCAATTGTGATGTAAATAGCACACTTTTCTTTATTGGTCAGATAAGATTGTCAGATGTCATTTATTTTGCAGCATGTCCAGTTAATCAATATACATTAAGTATAGTTTAACTATGTCTACAGTATTTGTTGGGACGATAGGACAATAAAATTTTTACATGTTCTCTACTTTAAAGAAGATTCGATCTAGTAGAGGAGATGAGATAGATTATATTCTTTTCTGAGTATAATGTCAGTTAGTAGATAACATTTATTCAGAACCGATCAATCACTATCCTGGGTTACAGAGGGCTAGGTGTAGGAGAAAACAAAATAAAACAAAAAACAGATAAAAATGTAAACAAACAAACAAACACTCCAACTTTGTAGTGAGATCACCTCTTCAACAGCATGGTAATTGTAATATTTCATTAACTTCAGTCAACATAGATCAGAAACAAGAGTAATAGTCAGCCTTGGACTTTGCTTTGGCCCAATTGCAAAGCATTAATACAGGTTCAGTTTTTCTTTAACTAGTCATCTCTGAGAGTATCAGATTATTACAATACACTGAAAGGACATCTCGTCTTGCACACCAACTGCTTTATTCTATTTTTGCCACTTCTTAAAATTAAGGCAACCAAGAAAAATTATTCCCATAAACTCATTACTTATTGCTAACTTGACATATTCAGCTTGAACGTCTGAGGTAATGTATATCGTCTCAAAACTAAATAGAACATCTTGATGCTTGTTCTTGGCACAATGAAAGAAAAGCTTATATCTTCAAATATAAGGTCTATATACAACACATTATAAAGTAAGGATGCCAGAGGAGCTAAGAAGTCTTTAAAATATCAAAGGTACTTCGTTGGTAAACTATGAATTTAAGGAAATGTGAAAATAGGAGTCCCACGTATCTGAAATGTAGATCATAAATGTGATGCTTTTACCCCCAGTAACTTACACTCGAGCAAAATATGTGGAATGATAAGCATCTCAGTCTCAGATATTTTGTCCTGAGCTATAATATTTTCTAGAAATTTTTCTAATAAAACCTGTGAAGCATAAGGTCAGTCATAGGTGAAGTAGTAAACTTTCGGTGGGGATTAGTATACTGACACTTAAAAACTGATTGATATGGAAAGATAACAATGACAAAAAAAAACATACTAAAAGCACTGTGTAGATGTAGACTTTATGAAACAGTAAATGTTTTATGAGCAAGCTTAAGATTATACATTAAAAAACTGTCATTAACAAAAGCTTATTTATTTTAGTTTTGTTTTGTTTTGTTTAGAATTTTGCCATGGGGTATATGTGCTCAGCAGAGAGAGAAGAGAAAGAGAGAGAGGAAAAGTGAGAAATCACCCCAGGGAGGGATGCAATCCCTTCTCCATTCTCCTCTTGGGATTTAGGTCATGCACAAATATGTTTCCAGAGTGATTTTCAAGTCACCAGACCTAGGATTCGAACTACTCACTCTTCCACTGGGAACCCAGCACCTTACCCACCATGCCACCTGCTGGTCCCAAAACTTTTTTTTTTTAATGCAGATAACTGAAGAATACTAATAAACATAAGTATTATACACACAGCACAACAGATTGCTCTTTCCTTCTCCAAAGGCCAAGTAATGGCAATATCTGATCAGATTCATGTATGCAACATGAATACTATTCTGTTGACATGAATACCATATGCAACATGAATACCTTTCTGTTACACCCATTTCAGGTGCCAGATGACTCTAAAACATCATTGCCCTTCAGAATGAACCAGTCTTTCCATCCCTTTTACCTCCCTAATTATGGTTGGGAAGAGCACTTTGACAATGGAGCCCAGTGATCAGAACACATTTATGCTCAGCCTTCAAAAAAATTAGGTGTCAGATGCCCACACTGATCAAAGTAAAACTGCAGCTTAAACTCTTGGTGGAGACTTTCAAAAAAGCAGAGATGGAAACATGGAAAAAGTCACGACCTGAGCCACTCCTTTTTCAATCACCATGACAGGCAGGGATCATGAGTATACAAACTGTTTTCAGTCTCAGATTATCCTCTGAACATCTGTCTTACTTAACCTCACTATTTGTCTTGATTCCATTTCTTTTAACCCCTGAGAGTTTGTAATCCCATGTAAACTCTCCCTTTCACTTCACCTCTTTCTCTCTCTCTTCTCTTTTTCTCATTTGAAAATATACATGGATCTTTTCTGTTACAAATGGTCTTTTTCACAATCTCATTGCCCTTCTTTGTCAGGCAGTCTGTTCACCTTCTTTGACACCAAAATTGCCTATGCATACTTTCTCCATTTCTTTACCACCTTTGAAAATTGGTTTCTTGTCCTGCCTCCTCTTCCCACCCAAACCATTGTTTTTTAAAGTTAACTATCATTTCTTTTCTAATCCTTTTTCTCCTTTGATCTCCATACCACTGTCCTCTCTAAAGACTCCTAGAAACATTCTGGCCCCTTTCTGCATTAGTCATGGTTTTTCCACTTTTCTTTAAGGTCTCTTTATTTTTTTAATCTAAGGGTTGCATTTTTTCATTTTTCTTTTTGCTAATTTTATACATTTGCTTTTATATTTTTTATTTACAGATTAATTTTACATAAAGTTCCTATCATGTTGTATATAATATTTTTTTAACAGAGAACTTTACATGTTTTATCTGTTAAATGTTTCTTCCCTTTACAACCTTACACCTGCCCCCTACTGCCCATTATCTATCATACACTCCCCTCCCTAACAGTCTCTGGTATCTATATTTATCCTGACCACTATCATATCTTCAGATCTTTCCATTTCTGCCATAGAGTATAGTATCTCAGATTATCCTCTGAACATCTGTCTTACTTAACCTCACTATTTGTCTTGATTCCATTTCTTTTAACCCCTGAGAGTTTGTAATCCCATGTAAACTCTCCCTTTCACTTCACCTCTTTCTCTCTCTCTTCTCTTTTTCTCATTTGAAAATATACATGGATCTTTTCTGTTACAAATGGTCTTTTTCACAATCTCATTGCCCTTCTTTGTCAGGCAGTCTGTTCACCTTCTTTGACACCAAAATTGCCTATGCATACTTTCTCCATTTCTTTACCACCTTTGAAAATTGGTTTCTTGTCCTGCCTCCTCTTCCCACCCAAACCATTGTTTTTTAAAGTTAACTATCATTTCTTTTCTAATCCTTTTTCTCCTTTGATCTCCATACCACTGTCCTCTCTAAAGACTCCTAGAAACATTCTGGCCCCTTTCTGCATTAGTCATGGTTTTTCCACTTTTCTTTAAGGTCTCTTTATTTTTTTAATCTAAGGGTTGCATTTTTTCATTTTTCTTTTTGCTAATTTTATACATTTGCTTTTATATTTTTTATTTACAGATTAATTTTACATAAAGTTCCTATCATGTTGTATATAATATTTTTTTAACAGAGAACTTTACATGTTTTATCTGTTAAATGTTTCTTCCCTTTACAACCTTACACCTGCCCCCTACTGCCCATTATCTATCATACACTCCCCTCCCTAACAGTCTCTGGTATCTATATTTATCCTGACCACTATCATATCTTCAGATCTTTCCATTTCTGCCATAGAGTATAGTATTTGGTATATATTGAGTGGGGATGTACAATGCATATCTTGCAAAGACTGGCTCACTTCAACCAATATTAAGTCTTCTATATTTATCTACTATGAGTCAAACAATAGGGTCTCATAGTTTCTTATGACTGAGTGATATTCCACATATAATAATGTGCCACAGTTTTTCAACTTAGTCATCCGTTTCTGGACACTCAGGTTGATTTTCTGACTTAGCAATTGTGAATAATTCCGCAATAAACATGGATGTGCAAGTGTGTTTCTGAGGGATCTCCTATCCTTCAGGTAAGTACCAAGTACTGGGATTACTGGATCATATGGTAACTTTGTTTGTAGATTTTTGAGGAACCTCCGTATTGTTTTCTATAGAAGTTGTACTCATTTACATACCCACCAACAATTTAAAAGGGCTGTCTATTCACCACAGCATTACCAGCTCTCATTGTTCTTTATTTTTTTGATTCTCATCATCCCAACTGTGTTTAAATGGTATTTCATTGTTATTTTAATTTGCATTTCCATTGTAGCAAGAGACTTTAAACATGTTTTCATATACATTTTGGGCATCCATAAGTCTTCCTTGGAGAGCTGTCTATTCAATTTGTTTACCTGTTTTTTAATTGGATTATTCGACTTTTATGGGTGAGCTGCTTGAATTCCCTATATATTCTGATTATCAATCCCTTGTCTGTCAATTACTTTGCAAATACTTTTTTGCCATTTTGAGAGTTGTCTTTTCACTCTAATTATCATTTCCTTTGCTGTGAGGAAGCTTACTAGCTTGATGTAATCTCATTTGTCTATTTTGGGGATTACTGACAGGGGTTTAGGGGTCTTATTTAGGAAATTTTTGCCTACTCCAAGTCTTCTAATGTTTCTTGCAGGTTTTCTATTAGTAGCTTTGTAGTTTGAAGCTTTACATTTAAATCTTTGACCTATTTTGAGTTGATTCTTGTTAATGGTAAGTTATAGGGGTCCAGTTTGATTTTTCTGAAGGAGAATATCCAGTTCTTCAAGCACCATTTGCTAAAAAGAGTCTTTTATCCACTGCATTGTCTTGTCAAAGGTCAGTTGGCTATATGTTTTGGGGTTTAGTTCTGGATTTTCTCTTCTATCCCATTGGTCTGTGTGTTTATTCTTGTGCCAGTACATGATGTTTTGATTATCAACATTTTGTAACATTTTGAAGTCGAGTAGTGAGGTGTCACCTATTTTATTCTTTTTGTACACTTTTGTCTTGGCAATGATCAGATTTCAGACAAATTTTATACTTGCTTTTCTATTCGTGTGAAGAATTTCACCGGCAATTGGACTGGAATCACACTGAATATGTAAATTAATTTGCACTCTTCAGCCTTTATGCTACTAACACTATCCAGGACTCTGTCCTTGCTGCCCCACTCTTTATTTATGTATTAAGTTTTGGGAGGGGGTTTACCATAGGACATGTGTGCTTTCAGAGAGAGACAGAGATAGGGTGAAAGTAAGAAATCACTCCCCAGGGGTGATGGCCATGCCACAATCCCTTCTCTTCCATTCTCCTCTTGGGAATTTGGTCATGCAGGCACACATGCCCAGTGTGATTTTAACAGTCACCAGGTCTGGGGCTCAAACCATGGCTAGCCATGTGAGAGTCATTAGCCACCATGGCACCTGCACAAATTTCATATCTTGTTTTACCACTATCTATGACTTTGGACAAAAATTTCAAAGCTTTAACTAATCTTTTGCATCAGTTGTATTCATGCCTTTTGTCTGAATTACTTTCCTGCCCTATTACTCTGCACCTTACTAATCACTACTAATTTTTGTATGTCATTCCCTCTAAGAAATTTTTTCTGAATCCCAAATCTGAGTTAGATGTTTTTCTAATGTGGTACCCTAGCATTTTGTACCAGTCTTTAAACATAGCATTCATCTTATTGTCTTCTTTGTCTATATTGTCCACTAAACTAGAACCTCATTGAGGACAGAGTATTATTTATTAGGATTTCCGTAGCACCTAGCATAATGCCTAGCATGTGATAGGTTTGAAAACCCAGTCTACCACAGATAAGTATATGTCCAGGCAAGAATATGCAAGTTCACTGACAATGCTTTCTTGTCAAGGAAATTTCATGGAAAAGACATGTATCAGTGTTATGTTTGGTTCTGACAACTGCTCTTCCCATCCACTTACTCTCTGAGTGTGCTTTTTTCCCTTTACTTTTTAAAGAATTATTTTATTTGTTACCATTTTTTTTTTAATCTGTTGTAGGGCACATGTACTCACCAGTGAGGATGGGGCAGAGGCAGGGAGTGAGAAAGCAAGTTGCCAGGTCTAGAACTCGAACCATGGTTGGCCATGTGGGAATCCAGAGCCTTCACTACAGTGTCACCTGCTGACCCTCTCTGAGTGTTCTTGATACCAGTTCTTATTCCCTTCGTAAGCCTGCTGGCAACACTCACACTACTTGCTTTTATTGGGAATGATCTTCTATATTTCCACCTTGATTTTTCGTATCCAATAGTAGAGTATGCTGTTAAAAGCTATCTCTAGGGGGCAGCAGGTGGTGTGGTATCTTGGGTGCTGGACTCCCACATAGTCAACCATGGTTTAAGTTCCCGACCCTACAGCTTGAAAATCACACCAGGTGTGTATTCACATGTGCCCAAAATCCCAGGAGGAGAATAAAGGAGAAGGAATTAAGGTGTGGCCATACTACCTTAGTGGTGATTTCTCAGTTTCCCTCTATCTCTTGGGTGAGTTCACATATCTTATGGGGGGAAAAAAAAGCTATCTCTAAAGATGAAGAGAAAGTCGAAGTACTAAAAACTACATTATACCATTACCTACTCTTAATAAAATGATAATATTGCTGGGTCAGCAGGTGGCATGATTGTTAAGGTGCTGGACTCCCACATGGTTGACTGCAGTTCAAGTCCTGTACCCAGCAGCTTGAAAATCACACTGTGTGTGTGTGTGTGTGTGTGTGTGTGCACGTGCAAAATACCAAGAGGAAATGGAAAAGAAGGTATATCAGTATGGCAATTCCCCATGGGGAGTAGTTTTTCACTTTTCCTCTCTCTGTCTCCCTCTGGCAAGTACACAAGATGAACCTTATGGCAAAAACAAAACAAACAAACAAACAAAAATTAAAACATTGCTCCTCCATTTTGGTCTAATTTTCACTCCTCCAACTTTTAATAGTAAATAAATACTGTTTTTTTTCATCTTTAAAGGACTTGGTGCCATATCTAAGTAGGTATAGTCAAAGCATGTATGGCTGATGTGGAGGTTATAACTGTCTCTTAAAGAACATATTGCTCAAATATCTGCTGTATAAAAAAATCTATACAATAATAAAATATCCTAAAGTGAAACAAAAGAAAAAAATCACTTAATGGCCACATGTTCTGTGCAGGCACAGCCTTAGTAATTTTAATTGTTGGCATACCAAAACGATAATGAGCAATCAGTTCATTTTCACCTTTAATCCTAAACTGTAATGTCGCCTTCAACAAGCAATGCCTGAGTATTTCATCACAAATGTCAAAAGTTTCAAAGAAAATTTAAATTTAAATTCAGTGATTTTTATCTATGTTTTTTATCACATTTTCAAACATCAACCTAGTACAGCTTAGACCCAATGAGTTTCATTTACCTCCCTGCTCTGAATCTGAAATTTCATCTTTTTGTTAACATGTTACTTTGGATTAGGGTAAATTGAAAAGACTTTCAAGTAAGATGAAAATAACATTTATTTTATAAAACTAAAATCTATGTATGTTAACCTTAACTTGGTTCATTACCTACTTATTTTAGGGAATACATGTCAAATAGCACTTTACAAAGATATTCTTGGCAGAAATGATGGAATGAGAACTCAAGTACCAGATGCGTGGCTAAATAAGATGACTTTTAAAATCTTGCTCAATTCTGAGAGTCCAGGATTTAGATCATGCATCAATTTGAGGCACACTCTGCTGAGTGAGTTCCTCAGATTTTTTATAAAAATAGCTATATTTATAAAAAGAAAAGCCCCACAGCCAACAGGGGATATGTACTTACGAGTATTGTGTCAGCAGTTCCAAATCATTATGCATGTTGATGGGATATGCTTCACTGAGTTCGAACAACTTCTCCAGGGCCTCATAAATGAAGATAATGCAAATAAGAGAAGCAAAAGCTTCTTCAGTAAACCGAGTGATATAGCAGACAAGGGAACTCGCATCAGTAGCCACAAGTATGATACACAGGGTTGCAGTCCAAAGTCCAATGCTAGCTCTTAAAGATAAATATGACAACCCATACTCTCTAAAAGGAGGGAAAAAAGAGAACAATACAAAGAAGATCATTTAACAATTTGCCATCATTTTAAGTAAATGAAAATAAGCCTAGTTCGGGAAGTGAATGTAAATAAGACTTAAATCCCATGAATATCTGAACTGAAGACTTCATCTAAAGGGAACATCTAAGGGGACAACTAAAAGGATTTCTCAGTCCTTAGAACTGAATCTTATTTTTTATAAATATTACATATCAATATACACAAATATTTTACTTTTCCTTTATTTCCATAGAGAGACAAAAATGACAAACTGAATCAAATCAGCCAAGTCCAACTCTCCTAACAGACTCTAAAAGGTGATGTTGGGAAAAATGTAAATACAGTAAAGAAAAAGAAAAGGGCTAAGGTCCAAGAGTACATTACACTTACTTGCAAAATTTAAACAAAATCTTTTCAAACACCAAAACTGGTCCTGTACTGCCCAATATGGTAAGAGGCTGACCACCAAAGAGAGAATAGGCTATTCCAGTCATGGATGCTCCAAACAGAGATTCGATTGCACTCTGTAAAAATATACATGGTTCCATTACCTAAGTTGTACAGGCAGTCATTATAACTAGGGAAAAAAACATTTAAAATGCACATGCTCCTTCACTGTGAAGAACCTAGCAGCCTTGGGCATTATATGGGGTAGGATGAGAAAAGGGGCCTGTAGCAGCCAGAAAATGAATGATACCAAATGGAAAGATGTCTTCTCCACTTTCTTGATAACCTTACAGAAAGTCTAAACTTACTCAGATTCCTGTCTAGACAGAAACATGGCCCAGGTATATGGGAAATAGGCCTATTGTGAAGTAAGAATAGAACCTAAAATGAGGCTGGGATTTGGAAGAAGGGGGCAAAGGAGATCAAAACCTTACATAAGACTCAAAGCTAGTTCAGAGATAGTCCATTCCCAGATTACCAATTCCACTACCCATTCAGAAAACTCATGATTTTTTTTTTTGGGGGGGGGAGACGTTTTTGCTATAGGGTACGTGTGCTCACTAGAGAGACAGAGAGACAGAAAGTGAGAAATCACTCTCCCAGGGGGGATGACCGTGCCACAATCCCTTCTCCTCCACTCCCCTCTCGGGATCTTGGGTACGGACACACAAGCACCCAGCGTGAGTTTAAGCCACTGGATCTGGGACTCGAACTGCAGTCTACTACATGGGAGTCCAGCAACATAGCTATTATGTTAACTGCTGGTCTCAAATTCATATGAATTTCATCTTTCCCAGACTATACATCAAATATCTCCTCATAAAATAATTCAAAATTAAATGCTCACTTATCTGTGTATGAATCTTAACAACAGATTGTTTTCAAAGTTCTGAGAAAAGCATAATACATACTATACGGCCTTCAGTTGCTTCTCCAAGGAGTCCTCCAAATGTGATGACAGGAGACATACACGCGCAGTAGAGAAACAGAAAAGATGCTAAGCACTGCAGGCTGAAAGCATCTCTGAAGTCACTCCAGAAGTATGGAGCTTTTCTTTTGATATCTAAAATAAGTCCCCCAAAAATCCTAAGACAGGGGGAAACAAAATAGTGAAACCCAAATATAAAAAACACACAAATCAAATGATCATTTGCTTTGTTGCCAGGTCACAGTATACGTTTTCCATCAGCTGAGGTAAGACCCACATTAACCTACTTGTTGTATTATAATCTACAAGGATGTCGTTGCACCAATATGTTATCTCAATTTCTAGCCAAATATTATACTAATAACCAAAGATCCCAGGTTCTCTCAAACAAGGCTCAGAGCTATTCACCAATCAAACTTCAAATAATGAGATTTAAGGATTACACTAACCTCTGTGCCATTTTTACATCAACCTACTCTTTCTAAAGTCAGGCCTAGCACCCTCAATCATTGGAGCATTTTCTAATATTGACATTCCATTTGGCATAGCAGAAAGTGAGGGAGGGAGGGTTTACTGGCTTTTGTATAATCCAATAATGAACATCACCCTAGAAAGAAAAAGCAATGTAGCAGTATTTAACCATGGCTCGAGTTGCCTACTCTCTCTGAAGGAAAAAAAAAAAAATCCTCACCAAATAATGTTTGAGGCAGATATTTAAATGACTTTATGGATAACAGCAATATTTAGTAGAGACAGACAGGTTTTAAAGTTTAAAGTTGCTTCCA
>NW_006160198.1:1116913-1138326 GCF_000334495.1 Tupaia belangeri chinensis
GGGAAAGAGGAGGGGGAACCTTATAAAAGCTAAACTAGATAATTGTGGTTTTGATCCCCTATTGCCTAAACATGGCCTATCATATATCATTCACAAGAAAATAATGAATTTACTTGATATAAATTCATTTATTCCAAATATATTCAAGAACCACATTGAAACACTTGAAAAAGAATTTTTTTGAGAGAAAAATAGAATTAAATTGTGAAGTGATGCTGAAAAGCAAAGGACCAATTTTCTTTTCATCTATTAAGAATGAGAGCATTAGTGAATAGGTATTCGAAATCTTTGAAAAGTTAATGATAATATGCAAGCTTAACACTTGACTACTGAAAGTTCTTTGTGCTCCATGGAATAAAAGTGTGATATTAAAATGAGTAAGGCTATGATTAAGTTTCTACAGGAACGTTAATAGTGAAAAAACCTATTGTGTTCCAATATACTACTGCCAGTCTACTGAACATATCTAGATCATATGAAGATGTTAAACTTTTGTTCATTGATTTATTAATAAAAAAATCACTTGGCAATATTGTAATCACTTCGAAATGTTTTCTGTTAAGAAATACATTCTGATTGGCTTTGAAAACACATAAATTCAGAAAAACTAAAAATTTTGACTATATTTTTAATTTTCCTGACCTGATGTAGACAAATTAGTAACTACCTTACATGAGTATAGAATCATTGTGTTTTCCCAGTGATTGCTTCCAACAGAAAAGCATGGAGTATGAGAGGGCTGAGAAAAATAAAATCTCAATGAAAAAAAAAAAGACATTTGAACTCAGAGAAGCTCGCAGAGAACCTGTGAAATTTACACATGCACAAGATCATTTAGGTTTTCAACCTGTGTTTGGTAAAATATATGCATTTTTTTTATTTGGAGGATAATTTCTGAATCATTTGTTACCTTTGTCAAAGTTACAGTTCAAGACAGATTTACTCTACTTGTTTTGTTATCATTCATTTATCCCACCTAATCCCCAAAAGAACTTGAGGGGGTTATGAACTATTAATTAGTAATTAAATATATTTATAGTTTTTTATAGCATTTTATATTAGATCATCATTTTCTAATTAATTACTTATTAGAGCATACATTAGTCTGAACAGCTGTTATATTACTGTGTAATGAATGTGCTTTTAGCAGTAAAAATCTAAATCCGGAAGTGGTAGGTCATTACAGAGAACAGTGCAAGAGCAGCCCAGATGTGCACCAGCAACTCCAGGAGAGCAGATGAGTAATGGATACTTCAAGTCATGTCAGCAACAGAATCTGTGGAAGAACTCTGGAGAAGCGAAGATACCGGATATTGGTGACCTGGGAGGATTTAGGAAGCAGTAAGGAAAAGTGAACTTCGAAAAAAATCTATGCTATGTGGCACGTTACACCTGAGAGAAAAAAATATATCACCAAAAATAAAAAGATAGCATTTGAAAGTATGAAAGCAAACAGAACGAGTAACAAAGCTTTCAGTGAAGGGAAAAAAAGAAAAAAATTGTTTGACTCATCTCAAATCAGGTATTGAGCCTGAGGAAGATGTCAAAGGACATTTCCTCAGAGACAAAACATAGATAAAGGGAAAGAACATAGGAGAATAAAAATGCACAGAGTTGTCAGGAACTGGAAAGTCAGCTCAGAGGACACATTGCAAGCAGTACAGGAAACGGCCTTAGGGGAGGGGAGCACCAGTCCTGCAAAGCCTTTGCAATTGTCTTTAATTATAATGGAGGCCCTAAGTACACATTCCCTGAAGAGAGACCCACCCAAGAGTTTCTGATTTTCTGCTCACACATTGCTTGGAGAGAGACAAGCTGTCAAAAACCCATAAAGAACCATTTTAAGAAATAAATTGAAGCTTTCATCTCCTCAAAGATGTGTGATTAGAAAAATAAATCATATAGCGCTTTCAAATCACAGCCATAAAACTAAAAAATACCATTATATACATCCAACTTGCATTTAATGAGATAAGGTCTACAAGAGTGAGTTCTTGGTATTTATTTTTATTCCATCTTGAACTTGAAGCTTTCAACGGGCTCTTTTGGAAGAGTCAGCTGACAGTTTTCTTATTCATTATAAGAATCTGTGAATGCATTTTATGCACGACAAAATGAAAGACTAGGTAAGATAAAATAGAATGGTGTATCCACTGTTCTGGTTTAACAGTAATGGCAATCATTAGTTACTTCAGAAAAAGCAAATTAATTAGCATTTTTAACCCTCAAATAATAGATGCTACAATATAAAATAAACTAGACCTAAAAATAGCATTTATAAACAGAGAAAAACAGTAAGTCACTTGGTCCTGAAGTCCCATACAGGTGATTTTCACTAACCTTCCAGTTCGCTGGAGTTCAGGTCCACTGTGTCCTCCATGGGGCTCTGCTTCCCCATGAGCTGCTGTTCCATTTGGTACAGCAGTAATCTTCCTCTTCTCCTGTGGGAAGTTTTTGTTATTAGTGGTATAGTGGTGGTGGTGTTTCTGGCTGTTTGTTTTGTCTTAATTTAAGGTGTTAGCTGTCAATAACAATAACAAATTTCTTCTTTGAAGCAATATGTAGAATGATTAAGAGCCTAGCTTTGTTACTTATTTTCATCCTAACCTCTGGGAAGTTACCTAGCCTTCTGAGTGCTTCAGTCCCCTCCTCCATTTACTGGAGGTAACAGTACCTGTCCTACAGTGTGACTGAGAGAATTCAATGAGATGATGGGCATTTATTCATTCTTTCAACTCATATTGATTGAGTGCCTAGCGTGTGCCATTCTTTGTTACGACTGCTAGAGTTTAAAAGGTGAGCAAGTGAGAAGAGACAATAAACTTCAAATTTCAGGTAGAGGTAGTAGCTATGAAGGAAAAAGAAGGAAGGGAAGAAGAAAGACCAGGGTAGGTACAGGCTGGAGTGAAGAGGTGCGTGGTATGATGGCGTTACATGCCTGGCATAGTTTAATTGTTCAATAAGCATTAACTATTGTCATTATTTTTAAAGGATATTTGCTTCTATGGTTCCAGCCGATATCTTTCTATCCATGGAATAATATGTAAGTCCTTGTGACTCACAGAGGCCCAAGGACTTGCGGAAAGAACTCCTAATTGATCCAATGACAAACAAACTGAGATGAACGTAACAGCTGTTTTATCTACTTTTGTCAGTGAGGTTTTGTTTGTTTGTTTTAAATCACAAAGTATTACCAACAATTCTACCTATGGTCATCTGAGAGCATACCAATGGTTCAAAAGTGCTTCAAAGAATTTTAAAAACAGTTAAGTGGTGCAACTTTAGTTGACTTCCTTTTCAAAACAAAGTATAAATGTGAAGAGCACGAGTGACTCATCTGATCATACATACAATAGCGCATTTAGATAGAATAGTATATATTTTAAACATGAGAAAAAAAGTTCTAAAATGCACACAGTATCAAGGGGGAAAATGAAGTAAAATATATAAGAAGCACAAATAAAACACAACTTAATTTTTGAAATTAAAATATGCACACAATATAGGAAAGTTCGGTACTTAATATTTTTACTATTTCTCCAAGTATATGGATAGATACAAGGAGACTGAAATTTAACTCTCAACTGATAAAGGAACTACCATTATAGGTACAAAGGATACATTATTAAATCTGCTTCTTAATCAGTCAGGGAATATTCCTGAGCTTCCACATACCTTGGAAAGTAAATGATATTGGCCCAGTCGTGGTGGCCACAGGTAGTGCCACTGCTAGGGAAGCAAAAGACTGCATGGACGGTCAGGGTTTGATTCCCAGGCCGACCTGAACACACAAAGTACAGTTGCTTTCTCTAATTCTAGCTTAGTGGGAGACTGGGGCATAAAGATCGTGGTATGGTGAGACCCTGGAAAATGTTTATCTTTCTTTCTCTTCTCCCCCACCTCTCTCTCTCTCTCTCAACTTGCAAAAAAATAACAAAAGGAAAAGGAAAAGAAATTGATATTGTGTAGTCTTCACTATCTCTATGAGATTAAGTAAATCTTTGTCTTATAATACAATGGAAAAAGCTATACATTGATAATGAAAATGAAAACTCTACAGGACATTAACCACTCTAAAGTATATATTTCCTGAAGGAGTCAGGAAAAAGGCATCTGAAAAGGGTAGTGTGCATAAGCAATATCATTAAATACTCTGAAGAAAATATAATAAATACTTCTGGTCTGAAACAGATATTTTTAATTGTTTTAAAGAGAAATTTTTGCTATTGTGTACATGCACTCGCCGGAGAGACTGAGAGAGACAGAAAATGAGAAATCATCTCCCAGTTGCCACTCCAGAATCCTTTCTCCTTCATTCTTCTCTTGGGATTTTGGGTGTGCACACACACCCATGTGCTTGGCGTGAGTTTCAAGCTGCCAGGTCTGAGACTCGAACTGCAGTTGGCCATGTGGGAGTCCAGCACCTTAAGCACTATGATACCTTCTGGCCCCAGTATTTTCATTTTTTTAAAAAAATGTTAGCCCCTTAGAAATACACCAGTGGATAAAATCAGGCCTGCAGAGCTTAATATTCTAATAGGTAATATGGATAATAAATAAGTAAGCAAATAAGCAAATTAATTCTATAATGTGTTAGAAAGATTAAGAACTATAGAAAAAGAAAAAAATTGGAGCAGAATTAGGTTGGGAGTCTGGGATATGGGGTGGATAGTTGGATGGAAAGGTAGGGAAGGCAATTATAATTATAGTGGCCAGGTAGCTTCAGTGAGAAAGTGTCATTTTAGAAAAATTTGAGGTGATGAAGGACAGGAATAATGGAGGTGAGGGCAAGGCTGTCAAAAAAAGAATAAACAGCCAGCAGAGTAGTCCTAAGGCAGCAGTGTGGCCAGTGGATTTAAAAAGCATGGAAACCAATATTGCTAGAGAGGCATGAGAAAGGAGCTGGTAGGATATGACCAGATGTAAAGGGAGTCCAGATTGTGTAGATTTAGCATGCCAATGGAAGTTTTTGGCATTCATGCTGAGTAAAATGAGAAACATTTGCAGAGTTTTGAGGAGAGAAGTACAATCTAACGCAGAGTAATTCTGGCTGCTATGTTGTGAATGGATTCTAGGATCCTAGGGAAGAAACAAGAAAATATCCAGTTAAAGATATTTCAGTAAGCCAGGAAAAAGATGATAGTGGCTTAAACCAGAGAGGTGACAGTGACAATAGTGAGAAACATATAGTTATGAGAAATACTGAAAGCGAACAACAAAAAACAATTTCCTAGCAGAATGGAAGTCAGGTATAAGAAAAAGTAATAGGTATTTTTGGTTGATCTACTATAAGGATCCACTGTAATTACAATAGCAATTAATTAACATAGATTGTACTTGTGGAAAAGATTTTAAGAGATCAGAGATTTTTTTTATACTACCAGAAGTATTATATTGCCTTTTCTAGTATAAATGCAAAGATGTATACAGGTACAGAATTGAGACAATTGCAATTCAGTCCCAACTTTCAACATGTTAACTTTTAAATATAAGGCATTCAATTGGGCAAATATCAGTAGGCAGTTGTCTACTTCTTGGATTCAAGGTAGGAAATAAACATAAGAGAGGATTTAAAGCTATAAGATTGGATAACATGGGGGATCTTCAAAAAGTTCATGTAAAATGTGCATTAAGAAAAAACTATGCATGGATTTCAAAATTATTTTGCCTCAAAATAAACTCATTACTTTATTTTCCTTTTTTCTTGAACTTTTTATGTTCCCTCATATTACCAAGCAAGTGAATGAAGGTAAAGGAGAAAGAATGACTAAAAATTGAGTCTTACATTACTTTAACATTAAAAATCAGAGAAAAGAGGAAATCAGCAAAGGAGACTAAATAGGAGTAACAAGTTTATTAGGAGAAAAAACAAGAAACTAGGTTTTGGAAGCCACCAAAGAAGGCATTTCAAGGAAAAGGCAGTCATCAACTCCATCAAATGCTGCTGATCAATCGGTTAAATACCATGCAGACCAATAATTGACTAAGATTTAGCATTGTGGAGATAATTGGTAATCTCTGTTAGTATTTTAGTAAAGATTTAAGGGTGGAAGCCTTGCTGGTATGGATGTTTAGAGAACATTGGAGGAAAGGAATTGAAGACAGTATAGAGAACTCTTGTGTGGCATTTTGTTGCAACAAACAGAAGGGAAATGGGTGAGTAACTAGCAGGGATAGTGGTATCAGGAAAGCTCTTTTTGTAAGATTGGTGAATTAATGGAAACAATACGGAGGTTTCTCATAAACCTACAAGTAGAACTTCCACATGACCCAGTAATCCTACTTCTTTGTATTTACCCAAAGGTAGGAAAACACTCACCCAGAAAGACATTTGTATATCCATGTTTACTGCAGCCTTATTTACAATTGCTAAAACATGGAACCAACCTCAATGTCTAAAAACTGCTGACTGGGATGAAAAACTGTGGCACAAAGATACTATGGATGATTGCACAGCTATAAGAAATAATGAGATTCTATTGTTTGACTCCAAATGGATAAATATAGAAGACTTAATGTTGAGTGAAGTGAGCCAGACTTGGAAAGATACACATTGTGTATCCCCACTGATTTATACTGAGTGCTACAGCAGAGGTTGAGAGACTTGAAACTGTGATGGTGGAGAGGGTGGGTATAAATGCTACAGACTGTCAAGGGTGAGAGTGGATAATAGAGAGTGGGCAGTGTAGGGTAGGTATGAGGTACAAGGCGAGGAAACATTTGACAGATGGAAAAATGCTAAAAAAAAATAAAACATTTACATTATGAAATTAACTAAATTCTGTTCTGTAGCAGGTTATTTCAGAAATTGGTTTAACTGTATATGTTCATTAGGATTAAAATATACATGATGACATTTCTATTCATCCCAATAATTTCAAGCCAATTGTTGATTTGTCATGTATTTTTTCATTTGTACCTTTGATAATATCTTGATTTTTTCAAATTGGTGAATTAATAGAATGGTATATGCTAATTAAAATGTTACAATATAGGCTCAGCTGCTGTAGTACAGCAATAATGCCTGCACTTCACAAGGCCAGAAACTACAATGCATGCAGATCACAAGTTTGGATCCCTGGGTTGGCCTGAAAACACACTGGGCACATGCATGAGTGCCCAAGTTACTGATGGCTGGAGTAGGGGGCTACAAAATGGAAAAACCCTGTCTAGAGTGCCTCTGTCTCTGCGTCTTTGTCTTCATGCACCTAAGCACTCTCTTTCTAGGTGGAAAAAATTGACAGAACTAAAGAATTCATGACATAGCGAAAAGAGAGAATTGATAATGTCCATGAGAACACACGAAGAGAGGGGCTCTAGAGCACAGTAGGCTGACTTTGGATATCTCGTCAACAGTAATGTGTGGAAAGGCAGAGTGTACAACTGCTGGCAGTTGGATAGGTGCAATGGCGTGAATCTGTGTAAGTTCTTCAATTGTCTCAGATTTCTCAGGGAAATAAGAAACAAGTGAAAGAGAGAGCAAGGCTCAAAAAGGGATGTGCTGAAAGTTTGAGGAAATAGAAACAGGTATGAAATAATCATCTGGAGAGAATGATTGGAGTAGGAAAATATAGTCAGGAAGCATGATGAACTTGGAGCATTAAGGATCCATTTGAGGTCAGTGGACATGAATTTATGTAAGAACAGTCAGTGCAGTTACATGTTTTCCTTCAACTTCAGCTACATCAATGCAGACACAAAGTGTTGGATTCTCACAGAGTTGTGGTTTTAACCAGTAAGTATATGGCATGAGAGAAAAGCAAAGAAGTTAATATTACATTCAAGGAAGTGATTATAATGATTGACACACATTTTTAATATTTTCAGGGTTACCACTTTATATGACAGGTGATTATTTTCTTAGCTGAAAGGAAGAGTATTTAAAATGCTATGTATTTAAATTGCACATTTCAATAGAATAAAAACCATGGAAACTTTCGGGGGATGGGTACAAACACTTGGATGTATATCAGGTCAAATGCTCAATGTATATTAATTCACTTTAAGGTACAAAAAATATATAGCGTGATTCTATCATTCAATTACAACCTGCATTTTTGAAACATTAATGTAAAGAAGCAGAGAGCATGTCTCCAAACCATACTCACTGCATAGAACTATGCTGTCTAATATGATAGCTACTAACTGCAATGTGTTTGTTTAAGTTCATTGAAATTTAAAATTCAGTTCTTCAGTTGCTGTATCCACATTTCCAGTGCTTGATAGTGACTTATTAGGAAACAAAGGCATAAAGTATTTCCATCACAGCAGAAAGGCTATTGATCAGTGCTGATACAGAACATCAGTACAAAGAGGTCAAAGTATTTGTGCAAGGTCATGTAAACAGATAATGGCAGAACAGCTGTCTTAATTCTTAATCCAATTTTTTTTTCTTCTGCTGCCTCCCAAAACCCAGATCCAATCATTAATTCTCATTTTAAAGGGTCTCATAAAAATAGTAAATAACAGACTTCGCATTCCTTGACTTGCTTCAAACCAGTATTTTTTTTAATACTTTGCTGTTAATATTTTTAAAAAACTAACTGATGTTACAGGAAATTTAAAGTCTCATTCTCAAGATATGAACTGAGATTTTTCCTCCAATACCATCAACTAAATAATTTCTTTCTTCTCCTTCTTCTTATTCTTATTTTATTTTATTTTATTAAGGATGATATTGCTTTTTCCAATATTTCTGTGTAAAGATATATACAAGTACATAAATAAGATAATCTACAACCCTTACAATTGCTCGTTAAGCAATTGCCTTTATGTCAATAGTAGATCAACTAAAACTATGAGGTTGCAGTACAGAATCACAAAATTGTTGATCAAAGGAAAATAGATAGTATTTTATTATAAAATGATTTCAAAATACAGATACATAAAATCATATATTTTCTTCCTTTCATTTTCTTTAGGTTTTTACCATAAGGCACATGCGCTTGCTAGAAAAAGAGAGAGAGAGACAGTGAGAGGGAAAGTGAAAAATCACCCCTCAAGCAGGATGGCCATACTGCAATCCTCTCTCCTCCAATCTCCTCCGGGGATTTTGGGCATGCACACACACATGTGCCCAGTGTGGATTTCAAGTTGCCAGGTAAGGGACTCAAACCGTGGTCATATGGGAGTCCAGTGTCCTAACCACCATGCAACCTGCTGGCCTGTATCAGTATGTTTTCTTTAAAGCGACAGCAGAATTGGGATCAATTTTTCATGTACTCATGGCTGAGCAGTATGCCTGCATATTTTCCTATCTCTGGCTAATCAGGGAAGCTTCTATCCTGGCCTGGGGCAATTAGACTATCTCCTGCTTCAACTTGGACATTAGAGTCAGACAGGATGGACACTACAGATGCAAGGGTCAAAATCAGGGCTGAGTTAATGACAATTATGGGGGTGGTGGGAAGTGATTCAATAGGAACAAGGGTGGCAACATGAGGAGTAGGCTTAAGAAGCATTTGGCCACCATTTCCAACAGTCATGCCTGCAATAATAAAATGACCCCAAACAATAGTAATGCTCTTTGTTTCTATCTTTCTGGATTGTGTGACTGGTAAAATGCATACTAGTATTTTTTTACTTGTTTGTTCTTTTGTGTTTTTTGCTTGCTTGTTTGTTTTTGCTAGAAGGCACATGTACTGACCAGAAAAAGAGAGGATAAAGCACCCCCCTTGGGAAAGGTCACAGTGCAACTCCCCTTTTCCATTTCTCCATTCTTTCAGGACTTCAGGCGTGCACTCACACACATATGGCATGTTTCTCAAGTCACTTGGACCTGGGACTTGAACTGCTCAGACAACTATGTGGGATTCAGCTGCCTTAACCACTAGGTTACAGAACCGATCCAACATTACATCTTTTTAGGCAGAATTTTCACAATTTTTATACCACATATCCACATAAAAGTAATGCAAACATAAGAAGTATAATAAAATTCTTCCTACCACATGATTAACAGTAACAGATTTTTCTGCATGACATGATTAAGTCATGCCTTTGAATTTTCTTAATAATTGCCAATTTCAAAGGTCTGTATCAGAATACAGAACGATAGTACTGGGCTCTTTCCAAGGCAATATTATACATTGTTGTTAAAATTTTAATATTTTCCTCTGTAATATTTTAAGTTGGATCTAAATTCTTTCCAGGCACATAGGACTGTTTGATTTAGTAAATTATCATCAAAATGTCAAATTTTAAAGATCAGGTGGCATGGTGGTTAAGGCGCTGGCCTCCCACTTGGCCAATGGTGGTTTGAGTCCTGAACTCGGCAGATTGAAAATCACGCTGAGTGTATGTTTGTGCCCCAAATCCCAAGAGAATAGAGGAGAAGGGATTTTAGTATGGTCATCCCCCTGGGGGTTGATTTCTCACTTCCCTTCTCTTTGGTGAGCACACACATCTTATGGCAAAAACAAAACAAACAAAACAAAGTCAAATTTCTTGTGAAGTGTGTTGGATGGTATCAAAAAGAAAATTTTGCAACTTCATGCCCTTGCCTTTTTAGAGGTTATAATTTAAAATCCTTTGAATCTTGTTGATGGATCATACTATTTTAGGGCATGTGTTTAAAAGACATAATGGGGTTTTAAAGAGCGTTTTCAAATATACATACCTGGGAAGGAACGTTTTTGGGAGGCTCTATTCGAATGCTTGGATCCCATTCTCCAGGAGGGAGAACAGTAACCTGATCCAGAAATTCATCAATTCCTGATACCAAGTCATTACGATCTCTAGCTTTATAAGCAACATCATGAAATACCTACAGAAGAAAAAGAAACATCATTAGTAGCTTAAAAACAATGATAAAGGGACCAGCAAACAGCGTAATGGCTATGTTGCTGGACTCCCATGTAGTCGACCACAATTCAAGTCCTGGACTCAGTTGCTTAAACACACGCCAGGTGCGTGTGCATGTGAGCCCAAGATCCCAAGAGGAGAATGGAGGAGAAGGAAGGGATTGCACCACGGCCATCCTCCCTGGAGGGTGATTTCTCATTTTCTGTCTGTCTCTGTCTTTCTGGTGAGCATATGCACCCTGTGGCAAAAAACTCCCAAAAAAAAAAAGAAAAAAAAACAAATAATAAATCTGAATGTGTTCACTGTTTTTATTTCCCATTATATCACATCTGATTCTAACAATTTGAAGAAATAGGCAACTTTGAACCCAAAGAATTTTTTAATGTAAAATATTATAACTTAGCTTATTTTATGAATCCACACAGATATCTGCTTTTCCTAAGGTGCTAGAATGAATGTTGAAATTTCTAGAGGCAAAGAGTAAGGGAGACGAGAAAAAAAGAAAGAAGAAAAGAAGGAAGGAAGGAAGAAGAAAGCTCTTTAAGCTAAAATTAATTATTTAAGCTAGGCCAACATTATTTATGTGTGGTTAAATCAGTTTTTTTGAAGGAAGCTATTCCTTAAAAATAGAGATTGGAATTTGTAGACAGTATGAGAAAGACTAGCCATATTTAACCCTGGCATACAGAAACTAATTAAAAAGGCTAATTTTGTTTCAATTTTGAAAATTATGATAGGTAACAAGTATTTTCTGTATACATATTATATCTATATAATGCAGAAAATACACTTTCTTTCAAAGTATGAATTACACTCAAACACACACACAAACACACAGACACTTTGGTAGCTGGGCTGTTGACCAGTATCTCAGATATATTTCTGGACACATGGTAGGAGGTCTCTTTGCCATTTTCTGATTTTTGGATGAGCTATGTGTTATTTAGGTGTAGACATATCTCTTTGAATCAAAGCTGTGAACACCAGGGTGTGACTTACCATGTTTCTTTTTGTCTGAGCAAACACAGGTACAGACCGAGCTTCTGTGAGCCTGGGTGCCTAAGTGACTATGGAAGAACCAGGTTCCCTCTGCTAGTGATGGACATTCAGCACAATAGAAAAAAAAACCTTGTTGTTTTATGCCACTGACATTTTAGTTGGTATTCCTGCAGAAAACCTAATCTCTTTTGACTTACACAGGAATGATCCACTTAATACAGTAAGTAGAGAAAGTAAAAATAAAGATAAGCAGAAAAATTATTTCTGATACTTTTTGTATTTCACATAAATGAAATGTAACAGACAAATATTTGAGATTAATGACTCCCATATTATTCTTTATGTTGGCCTATATTCTAGTGACCAAGTAGTATAAAATTCCTTGGAAAATCCTGTTTTCAAACATTTTATTCTGCTTTTAGACCATTTGTTTCCATTTCTGGCTTGATACTCAACTTAAACTACTGACAAAGTGATAATGATCTTTTTAAAAGACTTTTTCTTGACTTTCCAACTAGAAAGACTTTGCAAAATGTTCATAAAATATCACTGGTGTGATAAACATGTAGTCTTTTCTTGAGATAATACGAAAATATCAAAGATATAGTAATGGTTTAGTTGTATTTTAAGAAGGAGACTTTTAAAGTATTTCAAACAGTCCTGCCCAGTCACAGTGGTACAGATGATAACATGCTGCTCTGTGGTGCTGGAAGCTACATGGTCAACCAGGACTTCAGATCCTGAACTGACCTGAATCACACCTGCAGGCACACACCTAAGATCTTATCTGGAGGGCTGAGGGAGAGGGGTTGGCTGTGATGAGACCTCTTCCAGGGTGCCTGTCTCTCTGTTTTTCTCCATAGTCTTTCTCAGACGTAAGAAATAAGATAAACCTAAAAACCAAACTAACACAGATATCCCTGGCACAAACCACCAACTTTATGGCTTAGAATATTCTCTTCTAAAGATTTTATATGGCCCCGAGACCTAATTTGAACACTTAAGAAATACAAATGTCCTTAATCTTTAATGAGAGTTTACTCTATTTTTCCTTGAAATCTTTCTTAATGTAATCTCATGTAATTAAATAATTGTTTCAGGGACCTTCAGGTGGCATGATGGTTAAGGCGCTGAACACTCCCACATGGCTGACCATGGTTTGAGTCCCAGACCTGGTGGCTTGCTTTCTCACTTTCTCTCTCTCTGTCTCTCTGGTCAAATTAAAATAAATAAATTAATTAATAAAATTAAATAAATAATTCTTAATTAAAAAATTGTTTTAAGAGATCACATGATCCTATACCTTGCTTTAAACAGATTATGTCCAAATTCATCCAGGAAAAATTGATTTCCTATTATTTTAAAGCTCCTCAAATATATAGACACAATAATTTATTTGTTAAATTAAAAATAGTATGTATTATTGTCTTCCTATCACCAATTTCCAACAATATTAAATACTTTCTTAATAACAAGTACTAACAACTTTTCCTTTCTCTTTATAGTTTTCACTGTAATTATAGTTAATTATAATTAATAGTTAATTATATAATTTCTTTTTATTGTCCACTTAGCCTGCTAAAGCATGAGTTCTAAACATTTATTCAATAAATATTAAACTATGTAGGTACTAGGGGTACAACAGTGAAAAAAAAGCAACAAAAACCCATGTTTTATGGATTTTACATTCTGTGAGTGGGGTGGAAAATAAACGATATAAATGATTATATACTTTGATGGATAATGGAAAGTATAATGGAGAAAAATGAAGTAAGAATAGAGAATAAGGATGTGACTGAGGGATAGTTGGATTTTAAGTACAGTGATAAAGGAAAGACTCAATGAGTAGACATCAAACAAAGACCTGTTGGAGATAGGGATGCGAGTCGTGCCGCTATAGGAGCAAGAACTTTACAGCTGAAGGGGATTTAGGGAACATGAAATTCATGTCTGAGAAGTACAAAGGAGGCCAGTTACTGGGAAGACAGAGTAGCAGGAGATGACATCTGAGAGGTGCAGTGGAGGAGGGAGGGTGACATTGTGTCAGACTTTGTAGGTCATCATAAGAACTTTGACTTTTACTGATCAAGATGAGAAACGATGAGATGGTCAAGCTGTAAAGGGTTGCTCTAGTTGTGTTGAGAATGCAATGGAGTAGGGTAAAAGCAGAAAGAACTGGGAGACTGTTGCAATAATAGAATAATAATAGCAACATGAATCAAGTGATAGCGGTGAAAGCCAGGTGAGGGTGCAAAAATTCTGATGTAGTAAGACTCCGGATATATTGTGAAATTAGAGCCAAGAATTTATACTGACTGATCAGGAGAGAAATAGAGGGGTCAAAGATGACCTCAAGCTTTTTCCGTGAGACCAATGGCCCTATCTTTTTTCTCTACAACTGTATGTCCAATAAGTGACTGGCAATAAATGTATATTTGTCATATTAATAACATTGAAGAAGTACTGTTACTATCATTCCCAGCTTATAAATGAGAAAAGTGAGGCAGAGAGGGTTGAGATTCTTTAGTCTGAGATCACACAAGTAGGATATGTATTTCTATCCTCCTTTGTTTCCTCTATCCCTCTTTTCCTTTTTTTTTTTTTTCTATTTTATTCTTTTCCTACCCTTCTTTTTAAAAGATAGGGACTCTGAGTCATTTTTGTAGCTGATAGAAATAATATAGCAAGAACTATAAGGAAACCACAATGAATAATTAAGGGGCAGAGTCTTCCTTAAGTCAGTGGGTGGGAAGAAGAAATGAACCGGAAAAGAAGACTAAGAAAGAGCCAGCAGTGAATTAGGGGGGAAAAGAAACAATGCATAAGAGGACTTTTTACCCTTATATTTATTTTTACTCTTTTTGGTCCTTTGCTGTTCCATATATTCCTTAGAATTCAAGCTCTTTGGCAAACACCTGTTGAGATTTGGACTGAAAGTGTATTGGTTTCTCTCTTGTTACTATTGCTTGACTAGACTATGGCAACATTGTCTTAAGAGATCTTCCTGCTTTAGCCTGTGCTCTGCCACTTACTACCCTAACCTCAAAAGCCAAGTGATCATTTTTAAATGTAAGACAAACCATGTCATTTCTCTGCATAAAACAGTCCATTCACTTCCCAACTCATTCTCTCTTTATGTGACGTACAACTACCCTGCACACTGGCCCGATTCCTCTCCGACCTCATCACTAGGCTCTCTCTCTTTCTCACTCCTGCTCAGCCTCATGGTTGCTGTTCCCCAGATATTCTACACACTTGTCCCAAAGCCTTTGCCGTTGTTTGTCCTTTGGCTTGGAAAGCTCTTCCTTCAGGTATCTGCCTGGCTTGCTCCCTGTCCTCTTTTAGGTTCTCTGCTGAATATCTCCACAAGACCTTCTTTGGCCACTTTAACGACAACTTTCCCAGTCCTCATCTATTGCCCTTTCTTACTTTCCTGGTTTTATCTACAGCGTTTATCACTATGTGCCATATATTTTACTTATTTATATGTTAGTCTGCCTTTCTATTACACTATTGAGTTAATAAAAGAAAATATATTTTGTTCACTGCTGTATCTCAGCATCTTCAACAGTGCTGATAAATAGTTTACATCCAATAAAAGTCTATTGAATAAAGAATAAAGTAAGGGAGAGACTTGTCTTACTAGAGATCAGGACTCATTATAGGGCTACATAATTAAAACAGTATGACATTAGCATAGAGATGAATGATTTTTTTTTTGGGGGGGGGGAGAGGTTTTTGCTAGAGAGTGCATGCACTTGCCGGAAAGACAGAGATAGAGAGGCAGAAAGTAAGAAATCACCCCCACACCAGGGGGGATGGCCACACAAGTTATAGGATACTCCTTTTTATGTTCTTGTTTTTAAGATCCTATATTTTTTAAACAAATATCTCTTTGAGAACCTGCTGAAAGCTTCTTCCAGTCTAAAAAAAAAAAATCTACATATCATTTACATAGAAAAATTTTCGTGCTATATCAGGACAGTCACAAACTCCTTGAACTTCATCTGTAGCTTCTCTAATAGTCCAAACACTCCCGGGATAAGAGCATCCACACTCAGGTAATTTTAGAGAGGTGATAGATGTCGCCTCGCTATTGGTGTCATATGTACTACTCGGACACTGCCACTGTTTTTGATTTGGGCCTGAAAATGATTTTGCTCCCAAGAAAACTTCCAATTATATGAACAATGGTGCTTCATTTGGCAGTATAAACACTAAAAGGGAAATATTAATTATATTCTTAATATCATTGAATACATTTTTCCTAGAATATGAAGTTTTAAATATATTCGTGTATGTTTGTTTATTATGACTGGGAACAAAACTTTATGAAGAAAAGTTTGTAGTGGAAGCTTGGGAGAATGAGAGTCATTTCAGAGAAATCTGATTCACAGCAGATTGTCATAAAAATGGGACATCCAAAAGTTCGGTATACCTAGTGGGGAGAAATGTTTCCAATGAACTTGAATAAATACCTCATCTGTCATTAGGGTTGCAATTGATCTGCCAATCTCATGGTACTGTTGACCCTTTCCCAGGGGTCCCAGAAGAATGAACAAAAATCTGTAATTAAGAAAAAAAAGAGAAATGTTTCAAGGTAGAACTATAAAAATAATTCTAGTAGTACATAATCACTCATCTCAAAAGAATTACTGAAGATGGGTTTTGATGTGAGACACTTCCATGGTTTTTCACAGTTGAATATTACTTTGAAACAATTTACCATGATTGATTCACACAATCCCTCAGCAATAAGAAGAGATGACAATTTCATTTTTTTTCTTTTCTTTTTTTTTCTTTTTAGTGGTTTTTGCTATAACGCTCATGCGCTTGCCAGGAAGACAGAGAGAGACAGAGAAACAGAAAGCAAGAAATCACCCCCCAGAGGGGATGGCCACACTTCATCCCTCCTCCTCCATTCTTCTCTCAGGATCTTGGGCATGCACACACATGTGCCCGGCATGAGTTTAAGCCACCATGTCCAGGACTCAAACAGCGGTCAGCTACATGGGAGTCCAGCGACATAGCCATTACGCCAACTTCTGGTCCACAGATAGCAACTTTCTTTTTTTTTAATCTCAGTGTTTATTCATTTAGTTATGTACACAGGCTACACAAGTGTTACTGAGAATTTTAAGAATTCTGCCCTTCTTAGAAAAGGAAGGTGGGGGGACCAGCAGATACACGACTGTGGTTTGACTCCTGGCTCCAGTGGCTTAAAACTCATGCCAGGTGGGAGTGTGTGAGTGATCAAAATCCCAAGAGGAGAATGGAGAAGGGATTGTGGCATGGCCATCTCCCTGGGGGGAGATTTATTGTTTTCTGTCTCTCTGTCTCTCTTTGTCTCTGCAGGCATGCGCATGTGCCCTCAGTTAAAAAAGAAAAGAAAAAAAGAAGAGAAAGGAAAAGAAAGAAAAGGAAGGTGGGAAAAGTAAAATCCGATCAAACCTTTCTGAATTAGAAAGAAGAAAATTCACTTGTATACAAAATGGAAAACAGTTCAAAGGGGGAAACAGTAACATGATGTTATAAACAAAGAGAAACTATATGGTCAAAAAAACAATAGATGTACGTAAAATTGATATTAAATGTAATAATTTAATAAGTAATTATTGTCAGGAATTAAAGGTCACTTAGGCAGAAGAATATAGGGAATTAACCATCTATTCCAGTTCCAGAATACAAATAGGAGCCACACTGTAATATATCATCTACCTTAGATGGATGGCCTGGCAAATTTATCATCACTAGTGATATGTATAAAGAAATCAAGATATGCTCTAACTTTAAAAGACTTGTAATTATCCTCTCTGAGGTCAATGCTTCCGGGAAATTATGAAAATTAAAGAATGACCCTATGTTCCACAGGATAATTTTATGGTGTTGATTTGTTAAGTGGTTTATATCATTAAGTACAAAGATTAATGGGGTTATAAGGTATACTAAAATAGTTGCTATAATTCTACCTTTCCCTTAATTATAAACTTTAGAGATTGTACATGTTTTTACATGAAATAAGAAGATCCAACTTAATAGTTTCTCATGTCAGTTGTAACTGAATTTGAGTCAATTCCTAGTATATAAAAATGTCTGGAACCAGCAGATGACTTAGCAGTTACATCACTAGACTACCATGTGGGTGACCATGGTTCGAGTCCTGGACCCAGTGATTTGAAAATCACACCAGGTATATGTGCATGAGTGCCCAAGATCCATGATCCTCTCCTCTAGGGGGTGATTTCTCACTTTCCCTCTCCCTATCTCTTTCTCTCTTTCTGATGAGCTCACATGACCTAAGGCAAAAATCTTCTAAAAAAAAAATCATCAGATCATCGACCACACATTTAAAAATGGTAATAGCTAAATGTAATAGCAGATGCTTTATCAAGTATAGTACTTTTAAGAAATTTTCTAACTTATGTGCATCTTGCTCTTTTTCAAATTTCCATTCTAAGGGCTATTTACAAAGTTCTAAAAGATTATTCTCTGACATTTCTACTATATGTTGCCATTATATTTGTGATGTGTCCTTTTGTCCTCCTGTGAAAGAATAATTAGGAACATTAATGGCTTTCTTTATCCTGTTTGTCTAACTAACCTTCCATTGTCACCTTTCCTAACTGAATAGTCCGGTCTTTTGGATCTCTCCTTAATGGTTTCTCTTGAGAGCCCCTATTTTTTTTCTCCATTGTTCTCTACACATATTTTGCTATGTCAGTCTGAAACGAGGTCACCTAAGTCTGACAGTTTTCAAAGTGGAAGTACATAACCCCATTACAGTTCTTCTCTACTCCTGGGAATTTTGTCTGGCCTTTGAAATACCAGGACTATTTTTGTCACAAATAGCCATCATTTACTTGAACATCAGACAGCTGCCTAAATGGTGGACTGTGAATGTACTGTTCAGAAGACTGAAAAAGGAAATTTAGACTGCCAAAACAATACCTCTACAATTAGCAAGTTTGACATCTTAAATCTGAATTCCAGGTTTCCAGAAACTCTGAATAGATTTCAGGTTGTGCATAGAAAAATACAGCTTTACTCATATACAGCCAGATGCCACTTCAATGTGCTCATTTCACCCTCTTTTTTTTTCATTTAAGTCACATCTTTTTTTAACATTTAAAAAAAGTTACATTGACTCACTGTACATCTTCACAGTGTACAAAATGCTTCTTGCCAGCATGAATACAGTACATTTCACCGTCTTTTAAAGTAAAAATGGATGCGTATCCAAAATCTCAGAAGCCTTCAAACACAATAAATAGAAAGTGCTCTCTATAATCTGAAATGGAAACTAAGTTTCTCCTTCAAATCAGAGAGTCAGGCACAGGTTACTGAACTCTACATCCCATTCCTGTCAGCTGAGCTCGACAAAGGTAGGCCTCTCCTGACTTTGCCATTCCATATTTCCGGAATATTTTATACATAACTAAAGCAACTAGGTAATATCATTTGCTATATTCAAGTTAAGGGTAAAAGTACATAGAGGAAACGTATTTTACAAACCCAGTTGCCACAGCACCTGAACTTTTCATCATTTTAACTTTTTTGAAGCATTGGATATTTGGACAAGACGTACTGACAGCATCTAAAACAGCTATAGCACCAAACAAGAAGCATGGTTGTGTGGGAAATGGAGTCCTGGATGTGTTTGCTGTTGGAATGCGATCAGAGTCCTATGTGTATGTAGTAACTGTATTGGATACTGAGAGTGGAGAAGAGAACAAGTTTCCTAGATAAGTTGCTAGGAATCTAATCTACTAAAAGCCAATATTCTATCTTTTTTTCTTTCTTTTCTTTTCTTCAGAATTTTACCCATGGACAGTTTTTTTAATTTATAAAATAAGAATAAATGATAAATGGCATGATTCAGTGTGCATTATTATTAAACAGCTCATTTTTATGCGTAGTTAAAAGAGCCAAGTTTAGGTAATCAAATTAAGTCTGTATCTCACTCACATTTAACCACATGGCTGTGATGCAGCTCCCAGTGATTCTTCAGACCCTGTGTGTGGGAGGCATAGTGCCTAGGACTGAAACATGCTGTGTATTTGATAGGGAAGGGGCTAGCCTAATTCACTCAGTGTAAGTGAAAACTGAGTAGAAACTGATCTTGAGTTTGCACTCATACAGAATCCTCTCTTCTTTAGCTCACAGTTTAATATAATCTTCCCGGAAAACCTAGCTTTCTATCACATCTTTTTCAAAAAAAACACAAAAGATTTGCATGGTTATATAGACCAGTGGACCTAGAGATTAGAAACATACCTAGAATAAGACACAGAATGAAAAGGAGGAGGAAAGCATAGACTCACTTTTATTTTTATTTTATTTTTTTCTTCCTACATAAAGAGAAAAATATAACAAGTTTTGTGGATTACACATTAGTTTCTAGTCAAAACTCTAACAGGAAATTTTATATTAATCCTCATTCCCCCCCCAAAAAAAAAATTGATTCAAGAAAAATGTAAAAGATGCTCTTATATACTTTACCTGGTTGGGATTGGAACTTCAGCCAGCCCTTGAAGCAATACAGCTGGAGACAACCTAACAAATGCAACTACAGTTCGATCCAAGAATTCCAGTTCTCCAACTAAGATATTTGAAGCTTCAGCACCTGGAGGAATCTTTTTCATAAAATGCAGATCAACCTGTGAGCATCAGAAAGTGAATAAGGTAACTTAAAATAGGAAAATTTGAAAATCATATTTTAGCACATCTCTACCTATAGGAATCCGTCAGTAAATATAGCATAAATAAATACACATAAACGTGTCACTAGGCCTTTCTATGATAACTTTTTTCTTTACTTGTGTATTAGTTTAACTTGTCAACTATCAATGGAGTAGTCTGGCTTTTCTATTCATTATTTTAAAAAGAAGGTTCTTTACCAGCCTTAGAATTTTAGGAGAAAAAAGTGCATATGCTCAATTAAATAAGAATACTTTAACCATAATTTAATTAGGCTTTGCCACCAGATTTAATATTTTCTACTTCATTGCCTTAACTTTGCATGCAAAACATTTTGTTTCATTTATATTAAGAATACGCTTTTTCAAAATACATATAATTATGTTTCTCTTTATAGTAAAAGTGACAGCGTTAGCCAGTATCTTTATTTCACTTGTTCTATATTGTGCACATTATATCCATGATATGATAATTCTCAAATTTCAGTTTATCACAAGATAATTTAGATATGACAGATAAATAATACAAAAATTAACATTTGGAGTTGTTGAAGAGCCATAGTTGAATTTCCAACATGAGATGTCTGTGACTGGAATGAATGCACACCAAACAAAAGTGATTATCAACAAGGAGAAATGCTAAGAACAAAGAGTGAAATCTGGAAAATGAATGTAAAATATCCTGGAGAATAAGTATACATTTTTTTATGCACAGGGCCTTAGTGAAAAAACCAAACAGTGAGTTTAAAGTAAATTTAATAAGGCATATTTCTCATTTCTATTTTATTCGAGTTGCTTTTTTAGGAAATTTTCTTTTTAAAGGGAAGGGAGCTTATTGGCTCTAGTAATGTGGTTTATGCTTTCTCAATAATGAAATGGGGCCATAGATCAAAGCAGAAATAGCTAAGGGAAAGA
>NW_006160198.1:1138357-1178317 GCF_000334495.1 Tupaia belangeri chinensis
AAAGAGAAAAGAATTCTGACAAAAGTAGATAAGACTGAGAAGAGTTTTTAGGGCAGATAGTTGTTTTGTGGACTTATTTGAAAATATTTTTTCCAAAACGTTTTAAATGAAAAATTAAAACCGTTAGGAATACCCTAAAAAATCCACTTTAGTAACTACATTAATTATGTTGTGTTCTGAAAGCTAGACCTCAAGACAGCTTCTACAAGTTAAAGGTGCCATAAAATATAAAACCCAGTATATGGAGTACACATTTTATCACAAGGATTAAGTATAAAAATAATCTGCAGTGCACCATCAAAAATATCAAATAAAATCAATAATTTATTTTTTAAAGTATTTAATAAAACTACTTATATAAAGAAATACATAACAGATTCCAAAGCTATAAATTCCAAAGTTTTAACCTGCAAATATACCTCCAAATATAAATTTGTAAATTCATAAAGCATATACATGAAAATATTACAATGTATTTTGTGGCAGACTCTAACCTTTGTTTTATAGGTAATAAACTATTTACCTTAAAAATTAATGATAAAAAAATCACAGGATTTATTATGGTGTTTTGGGTTTATGTTCCTAGCTAGGGAAAATGTACACATGAAAATGCTGTAAATTAGTAATACTGTACATTTTCACTACAATGCAAAATTTTCCAAGAAGGAAATAAAATATTTCCTATGCACTGTGAGTCCTGGACAGAAACAATAAGCCTTTTTAAGTCTTTTAGAACCTAAAAAGAATATACAACTTTCTTCCAATAGAAGGAACAATGACACAATATTAATACAATGAAACAGAATCCAAATGATAAAACAGATTTTTAAGAAAATTTATAAGTGATAATCAATAGAAGTTATACTGGTAATAGCTAAAATTTAAATTCTACCTAGAAAACTTTCTTTAAACTCATTTATTGCTTGACAAATGCCAGTGTTAACTTTTAAAATCTATGCCTCATGCAGGTAGAAATCATAAAAATAACAACTCTAAAATGAAATTAAAGTAAGTCAAGCAGTACATAGTATGCTAAAATAGTTTAATTTTATCAAAGGAAATATATAGTCCTTACACATGAAATTTTGATTATATAATACCTATACTTGTTATTTAGAAAAAGCATTACACTATGCAAAATTTAATTTCAGAATTAGAAACTTTATTTGAAAGCTAATACATTACAGTTATTTAATATATATCTAAGGTAGCCATTACACTAATGACATTGTATATTCTTGGAGTAAACATACATTTGGGGGGTAATAGGTTATATAGTATCTAACCATACTATAATATTAGATTGTCAAAAAAGACATGACCCATTTTTGCATAGAAAAACGGAAAAAATGCATCATGACTTCTTTGACAATCTAATACATTATCCTTTGTATAGACCTATATTTATGTATTTGTGTCATTGTACAATTCATAAAGAACTTTACTTAGGGCCTTTTAAAAAGGCACTGGGTTCCCATATGTCTGACCATGGTTTGAGTCCCAGACTTGGACGCTTGAAAATTACACCAGGTACAAGTACATGCATGCCTTAAATCCCATTGGGAGAGTGGAGGAGAAGAGATTGCAGCATGATGATATCCCCAGCGGATAATTTCTCACTTTCCTTCTCACTCTCTTTGTCTCTCTAGTGAGCACACTTATACTATAGCAAAAACCTAACAAAAAAAAAAAAAAAAAAAAAGAACTTTATTTAACAATCTAATACCTTTTTCTTTTTTTGAGAGGTTTTTGCTGTGCACTCGCCAGAAAGAGAGAGACAGAGAGACAGAAAGCGAGAAATCACCCCCGGGTGGATGGCCACGCCGCAATCCCTTCTCCTCCATTCTCTTCTTGGGATATTGGACATGCATGCACACTCGCCCGGCTTGAGTTTAAGCCACCAGGTCCAGGACTCGAACTGCAGTTGACCACATGGGAGTTCAGTGACAGCCATTACACTAACTGCTGGTTCCAGCAATCTAATACCTTTTAATATAATAAAAGATTATGTTACAGATCATAATTTTTTTTATCCTTTTTTTTTTTTTTTGAGAAGTTTTCGCTATAGGGCACGTGCGCTCGCCAGACAGACAGAGACAGAGAGACAGAAAGCGAGAAATCACTCCCCAGGGGGGATGGTCATGCCGCAGTCCCTTCTCCTCCATTCTCCTCTCGGGATCTTGAGCACGCACGCACACACGCCCGGCGTGAGTTTTAAGCCACCGGGTCCAGGACGCAAACCATGGTCGACTACATGGGAGTCCAGCGATATAGCCATTACGTTAACTGCTGGTCCCCAGATCATAATTTTTAAAAGATAATTTTTAGAGTGGAAGATGAAATACAGTTGAACTGGCTTTAATATTTGAATTGCAGGGGCCAAGATGTAGCATGATAGTTAAGGTGCTGGATTCCCATGACCTAACGCCGTTTGAGTCCCAGGTCTGGTGGCTTGCTTTTTCACTTTCTCTCTGTCTCTCTCATTGAGCACACATGCCATATAGCAAATTTAAAATAAAAAATAAAATAAATACTTTTTAAAAAATATTTAAATCATATGTCTCCATACAGTGAAATGAGCTTCGAACCACTATAGAAATATAGTCCAAGCATGCCTTCACCTCTCTCTTGCTGGTGTGGAGGTCCTTTTTTGTGCCTTGTTTCATCCCACATGGACTAGTATGTCCCTTTTGCTAGCCTCCCAGTCCCTGCACGCATAATTAACATAAATAAATTCTGGAAATTTCAGGCTATGTTCTGTTGGGTGTGGATGTATACTCACACTTCTGTGCTCTCCAGACCCCACCATTAGGCTAAAGAAGGGAAAAAAGTGTTATTCTGGGTATTTAGGACTTAACTGTGAGTGAGAAACAGTTAAATCTCTAGGGAGCAAGAATAGACAGAAGGCCATGATGGAGCTAGAAGTGTCTGGGCAAACTACACACTAAAAGTTGAAAGAAAAACAGGTGGAAATTTAGGGAGAATGTTTAAGTGTTAAAAAGTCTTACACACATTATAAAAAGTACAAGAAAATTAATAGGGATTCTCTGGGGAGAAATAATGTCTTGACACTAACTAGCTAGTGATTTCAAACAGCTCTCTTAATCTCTCTGGGAATTCAGCTTTCTTGCCAAGTAAATAAGGAGATACCTAAGGTTTCCTACAATTGTAGGATTTAAAAATCTAGCTCTTTTTAACATGTTTTATACAGTAAAGATAGATGCAGAAAAAAAAATTCTACATAGAAAGTTATGCAAAGCCTTCTTTTGATCATTTGAAACAAAAGACATACTGCCAACATGTAACAATTTTTTCTGTCAATTAAAAAACAAATAGGCATGGGGCCAGCAGATGGTGTACTGGTTAAGGTGCTGGACTCCTGAATGGTCGACTGCAGTTCAAGTCCCTGACCTAGAGGCTTGAAACACACCAGAGGCGTGAAACACACCAGGTTATGTATGTGCATGCCCTAAATCCCAGGAAGAAAATGGGGAAGACGGGATTGGGGCATGTCCATCCCCCCGGGGGATGATTTTTCACTTTCTCTCTCTCTGTATCTGTAGCAAGTATGTGTGGTCTATAGCAAAAATCTCTCTCTACAAAAACAGAGACATAGTATTTTGAAGGATGTGCTTCTAAAAAACACTGTAGGACGTTAAAACCTAACAACTAAAATAATAGTCTAAGTCATTCCTTAAATAAATATATTTGATGGGCCCATCCATTGGAAGAGTTAAAAATATGTGGGTCAGATATAGACAACATAGGATTAAGTCACATCAAATAAGTAAAGGTCTTTTTTTTTTCTTAATATCTCAAAATTTCCTGGGGTTTAGAATATTCATGTTAAAACTTAAATATTTAAATAGACAAAGTAACCTGAAGAGTAGCTGAGCACTAATAAATTTACTACCAAACAAAAATGATTAGGAAAAAAAAAAAACTTAATTCACACATCTGCAAAACCTGGCATTAAAATTTGTTTCCATAGAGATAGATTACAACTGTTCTTTCTAAACCCTACTTCTCTGCCCTCCCAGGTTATAAAATAAAAAGTGTTACTTGTTTTTTTTATTTTTGTTTTGTTTGTTTGTTTGTTTGTTTTAATTCCAAAACTAAAGACTCAAGTTAATTTGAATATCTGTAGGAGTCATTCAGTAATACATCCCAAACACTATTCAAGGTACTAGTGATCCAGTGCAAGCCCAAACATATTAAGCTCTGACCCAGTATTTGTTTTTGACATTATCATTTCTGCTACTATAAAAATAACAATGATAATAGTCACCTCTTATTATCATTACCTAACATATGCCTAGCATTCTGCCAGGCTCTCTCCATATATTATCTCATTAAATCCTCACAATGAAAATGTTAATAGGTATTATTTTATTCTTTTTCAATTGAGAAAGTTGAAGTTTAGAGAATTTCTTCAAGATCTGATTGTTTGGATGCTAGAGTCAGGATGTAGAGTATCCTGCCCTTCCTCAAAAGTTATTTTCTTCCTTCCAGTAAGTATAAATAAGCCACGTTTTATGCCGTGCTATGGACAAAGACTGAGTTACACAGGTGGCTGGGACTAAATGGAGGGGTCTAAAACTTTAACTGGCCTGTTGGAATATGAAATGGTCAGTGTACAGGAATGCAATGAAGAAGAAAAATATTTCAAAAAATGAAAAGACAGTTATTTCTCTTCTGTAGATAAGTAATTTGGGGAGACCAGAAGATGAGACTACAGTCTCCAGTTGGCAGGTTTTGTTGTCTTTCATATGTGATAAAGGATTTTTGAAGGCTGCAATGACAGGTCACACTAGTAAAAGCAAAATGATAGGGAGATATAAAAATCAGTGTATAAGGGTTATATTATTTTAAAAAGTTAAAAGGGAATTTATTTGAAAGGATGAGCTATACAGTTTATAATAATTGTTTTGAGAATGCTGAATATGCCCTTGTTATACTGTTAATGCTTGCACAAGTACATAAGGAACTTTAATGTCATTGCTTTTAAGATATTGCTACAAATTAAGAATATCAGAAATTAAATTCATGACAGTTTGTGACTATTTCACTCCAACTTGCAGATGAATGAAGATGTAATGCTTTAAAAAGATCATTTTTAGAGTGGAAGATGGAATAGAGTTGAACTGGTTTTGATAACTGAATTACATGCCTTCATACAGTGAAATGAGCTTGGAACCACTATAGAAATACAGCCCGAGTATGCCCTCACCTCTCTCTCTTGCTGGTGTGGAGGTCCTTTTTCATGCCTTTGTTTCATCCCACATGGACTAGTATGCCCCTTTTGTTGGCCTCCCAGTCCCTGCACGCATAATTAACAGACTTAAGCTGGTACTCCATGCTCCCACGGAGACTCCGCCAGGCACCAGAGGGAGAGCATGCACACAACTAGACCTAGATCATTTAGGCATTGTCAGAGAGATTCTGAAACAGGTCCACGAAGCTGATCACTTTTGATCTTTTCAGACCTTGTATAGGTGGGTGCGTTCTCTATTGCTGCCTCCCACTTCCACCTCCTCCCACTATTACAATCATTACTAGTGCTAAGGGCATTATTAAAATAATACCCTGGTTTACTACTGTTTCAGCCACTCAGATAAAGAGAATTATTGATTCTCTTCATTTTTGGCCAATACTGAACCTCCTCCTTTTTCTATTGAGCTGTTAGTGTGCCATAGCTTTCAAAACATATATACGATACCAGGAATTTGTTAAGAAAAATGACGTCATTTTTACTGACTCATTATTTTCTTAGACTTTATTCAAATAAATATTTAATTTATATTGTCTCCAGTTATATGTAGCCTTCAAATAGTCAGCCCTTAATATATATTTTTTGACTATTACAAAATTATACTAATGTTTTATTAATTCAAAAGCAAATTCTGCTTAGTTTTATTATGTCCCTCTAGGATTTCCTTATACTATGCCTCTCTCTGAATTATAATGACAATGAAGCTTTATTATTTGCTTTTCCACAAATAGAGTTAAAATGATTTTGGAAAAACAAAACTAGCAAAGTTTTAAGCAATAGAGTAAACTTCTGTTAAATTTTTCTGAGATCTTTCTACCCTCTTTATTGGAAAAGATACATTACACCAAGTGGCTGAAACCTGAAGACTATGCATAAACCTTACATGTTTGGTATTCTGAATAACTAGAACATTACATGTGGACTTTATGCTAACATTATCTGTAACAATATCAAGCTTTTTACTAAGAAACAAAACCAAAACGTGCATGCAAAAATATGTGTCAACACCTCTTAAAATGGGTAATAATTTCTACTAAGAATGTAGCAGCTTACTTAGATGAGAGGGCTAAACTCTTACCTTGCTAAAGTCAACAGTGCTGTTTTCTCTGCTAACATCATTTTTATTTTCAACACAGGCTGGAGCAGACTGAGGAGAAACAACCTGACCTGCTAAAAGAGATTGTTATTACAGAATACAAACAATTACTTACATAGTTTTAGACATATTCAGTGACACATGAACTTGAATTAAGCTAGACTAACATAGGTTTCTTAATGAGTTTATGATGTAAGCATGAAAGGTCAACATAAATAGATCTGTATCAGTATAAAAATTCTTACTTTTCAGTTACAGATAGAAATGGGAGAATTCATTCAAAAAATGTAAACCAGCTTTCAAATTGAAACTTTTTTGATAAATGTTTATTCAGATCAATTTTCCATTTTGATTCAGATTAATATTATTATTATTTTGTTGCTGAGTTCTTTGAGTTTCTTGTATATCCTCTATCTTAATCCCTGTCTGATGAATAGTTTGCAAATATTTGTACCAACATGGATGAGCCTGGAGGACATTATGTTAAGTGAAATAAACCAGGCACAGAAATACAAATATCACCTGTTCTCACTCACTTATGGATGCCAAAAATATATATATATCTCCTAGAAGAGAGTAAAATAGTGGTTACCAGAGGCTGGGAGAAGCAAGGGAGGGGGAGAGAGGACTTGCTAATTAATGGATACAAAGTTAATTAGGTAGGAGAAATCAGTTCTGGGTTTCTACAGTACAATAGGATGCCTAAGGTTAACTACAGATTGTACATTTCCAGATGACTAGAAGAGAGGATTTTGAATATTCCCAATACAAAGTAAGGATATTTGAGGTGTTGGATATGCTAATTAAACTGCTTTGATCATTACACGTTGTACTCATGTATCAAAAGACACACTGTACCTTATAAATATGCACAATTAGTATGTGTCAATCAATTTTTTAAAAACTCTAAAAGGTTATTCTCTATGAGGAAAGATCAGCTACAAAAATATCTAAATCTAACCTTAATTTCAAAATATCATTGATTTCTAAATTTCAACCAGAATTAATGGTATACATTAAAAAGGTAATCTAGACATCTACTAAGATTTAACTTCAGATTGAAGAATTTCAAAGATATAGATTGAAGAATCTCAAAGATAAAGTTTTTTAAAAGGATAAATGTTTATCTGAAAACTACACATTATATTTTTAGGTTCTATTGCATCTAAAAAGACAAACTAATTAGAACAAGTTCTTTGTCAATAACTTTTAGAGATTTCTAGATCAGGTCTGTAGTTAGAAATACCTATATTTCACACAATATGAACACTGTTAATATGATTGTATGCCTGAGGTTATTCAGTTGCATAAGCATACTAATATTGGTATTCAGTACAAGAAAATAATCAATAAACTTGAATTGTATTATTTTCCATTAACACTGAAAAACATAAATGTAGAACTGAGAATGTGACGATAAATGGCTAGAAAAGATTAACTTCCATAATTCACTAAATATGAATCCTTTCATGCAATCACAAGTCATCTGAAATCTGTCCATAGTTACCAACTAAATGACAAAAATTAACATGTAATTTAATTTCACACATACCTCTCTTCTTCCCTAAACTCTCCCCATCTTCACTTTTACTGTGAAATGAGTAATGACAATGCAACCTTAAAACCTAGGCCACATTTATGATCATAACTCAGTGAGTCCAACATACTGCTTTTATTTTCATCTGTCCTACATGTTAGTAACACTCTCTCCCTAGTTCTTCTCTCTACCTACTCCACTACAATTTTATTCAAAGTTTAGTCTCATCAACAATTACTGTAGTCTCTATCCAAACTTTTCTAAATTCCTAGTGCGTTAAAAAATAAATAAATAAATAAATAAATAAATAAATAAACCTTTTCTTAAATTCTCTCCCCAAATCCCACTCACTTTTTGTAACCTAGAAATTGCTAAGTGTAGAAAGCAGCAGATAAATAAATAAATAAATAAATAAACCTTTTCTTAAATTCTCTCCCCAAATCCCACTCACTTTTTGTAACCTAGAAATTGCTAAGTGTAGAAAGCAGCAGGATAGCGTAATGGCTACGTCACTGAACTCCCATATAGGTGACCACAGTTTAAGTCCCAGACCTGGAGGCTTAAACTCATCCGGGCACATGTGCATGTGTGCCCAAGATCCTGAGAGGAGAATGGAGAAGGGATTGCAGCATGCCCATCCTCCCTGGAGGCTAATTTCTTGCTTTCTATCTCTCTGTCTCTCACTGCTTTTCCAGCGAGCCCATGGATGCTACAGCAAAAGCCTCTCTTAAAAAGAAAGAAAGAAAGAAAAAGAAAGAAAGAAAGGAAGGAAGGAAGGAAGGAAGGAAGGAAGAAAGAAAGAAGGAAGGAAGGAAGAAAGAAAGAAGGAAGGAAGGAAGAAAGAAAGAAGGAAGGAAGGAAGAAAGAAAGAAGGAAGGAAGGAAGAAAGAAAGAAGGAAGGAAGGAAGAAAGAAAGAAGGAAGGAAGGAAGAAAGAAAGAAGGAAGGAAGGAAGAAAGAAAGAAGGAAGGAAGGAAGAAAGAAAGAAGGAAGGAAGGAAGAAAGAAAGAAGGAAGGAAGGAAGAAAGAAAGAAGGAAGGAAGGAAGAAAGAAAGAAAGAAAGAAATTGCTAAGAGTAAGGCCAGCCCATGGACTGGTGGTTAAAGAAACTGGATCCCACAGCTTGAAAAACATACTGGGTATGTGTGAACACATGCCCCAAATCCTGAAAGCAGAGAGAACTGGAGAAGAGATGTGATGTGACCATGCCCGTGGGAGGAGCTTTCTTGTTTTCCTTCTTTCTCTCTGTCTCTTTCCAACCATCACACATGTCCTCTGGTAATTTTTTTTTTTTAAGAAATTACAACGTGTGATTTAAAATACTAATTATTTACTTTCAAATATTACTATAACTTTGATTTGTGGACTAATAAACCTCTTGGATGGAGTGATTTATTAATAAGTACAATTTCATGGTTTAAAATTGTTATATTGCCAAAAAGTAATGGGCTTCAGTGTTCTGGAAATTAAATATTTCTCTGCTTTTACTAAACAAAGTAAAATAATACATTTGGTCAAAATAAAAATAAAATTACTTTTTAAAGCAAATTCACTTCAAACCATGTACACACATTCTGAATATAGCATATCCAGGGAAATACATACAGGTCAGAGAAATGTCAGTGAAGCCATATAAATTATTTTAATTCTCCCATTTTTACCTGCAATACGCAGCTATGACTGTGAGCTATTTATTAGCAGCCATTCAATTTACCATTCTCAAAATAATAACTTTAATTTTTTAAAAAACCTTTTATATAATGCATTTGCACTACTAATAGATGTCTTCGATCACCAGTTTCACATCATTTCTCCATATTTTCATGTGTTAGAACATGAGATATATTTAAATCTAAATTTATTGAATGTTCTGCAAAATTGAATGGTGAAAGACAAGTCATGGAAAAATTAAGTAAACATAAATCTGATTTCTTACAATAACTTATTTCATGTGGTATAAAACCACATGGAAGAGCAATTATTTAATTCTATCAGCAAACACATACAAAAAGAGAGGCAGTCCAGTGCAAACTCGTCAAGTCTGAAGAGATTGAATTGGATGGAAAATATGCTAGAATTTAAAATTTGAAGAAATTGAAAGGCTTATGTTTTCATTTGTATACTTTAAGCAGAACATTTCATGAATTACCTTCTGCTCATGCAGTATGTTTAAAACATTAGCATTTATATTTCCTCTTATAAATAACTGTAATAATATATTAACATTAAATGTAAGAATTAAAATGTTTTTGATAGTTATTGTTCTATGTTTTTCTTGTTCTAAAATGATAAAAACTTCACAAAATATTACCTTATACAGTTGATAATCAGGAAAGGATTTAGAAACTATTTTCTATCAATATTTTAAGTGATAGCAATATGACCTAATTGAAAGTATTTAACTTGTGAGCAACTCTGTGGCCAAGTGATTGGGACAGCCAGATGCCACATGGCTGACCTTACAATAAGAGCCCTGGACTCAGTGACTCGAAAAATACATGGAGCACGTGTATATGTGCCCAAAATTCCAAAATGGAGGAGAAATGAAGGAGAAGAGATCGCAGCGTCACCATTCCCCCAAGGGTGGTGCTTTCCTCTCTGTTTTTTTCTCTGTCTCTCTCTGGTAAGCACATGCACCTTATAGTTAAAAGAAGAAAAAAAGCCAAGTATCTAACTAGCAAAAGACATTCTAGATAATGTAAATTTCCAGTTCTAGATTCTAGTTATGTACATAGAACCTAGGCTAAAATACACATAAACACTACTAGCCTATGGGATGGAAATATAAACTACCAATTTCATGTCTTTTAAATTTTGAAATAGTACCTAAATAATTGTTGTAAATAATAGTAGTTAAGTATATTTGTGGCATCAAAAGTCCTGCAAAGTTTAAAGGGCAGGATGAAGAAAATGGAGAAGGAATTGTAATGTATTGGGGGATATTTTTTCTTCTCTTTCATTTTCACATTTTTTCTGCCTCTATTTCTCTTTCTGCCTCTATCTAATGAGTGCTTTCACCCTTTGGTAATTTAAAAGAAATGTATTTACTATATATATAAAATTAAAATTTACACATTAACTGTGATCCATAGAACTACCGAAAACCTCATATTTTTAAAAATGTTTTATCCTTTATAAGATTTGTCTAATTAAGTACTTATTTCTTCATTTTATCCAATTACTACTGCTTATCAGAAGAAGAAAATGGACTTGGATTTAAAAATTAGTTTCATTAACCCCACCACTATGACATAAGAAGAATCAATATATTTAGGTTTTGAAAGAGCATTCTTATTTTCTTGCTGTCTAAGGTAATACAATCCATAGGATAGGAGTTTTTAGGTACAGGATTTTACTTTCAACCACAAGTGAATATGTTTTCTAATAGAATGGCAAAGAGTTTGCTAGAGTATTTTCCCTTCCAGGACAAAATACATAGTATAAAGTTAAGATTTAGCATTTAAAGATGTGTGGAAGCTGTATGAATGCTAATTGTGATAGTTCTTCCTAGTCATTATGTCACAATGCTTGCAACATAAATAGTTTTGTCTATTTCTATTCAATAATACTTTCTGTTTGTCCATTACCCATATTAATATTTCCTACAAGTGAATGTCATTGTTTAATTAGTTCTGTTATTATAATATCCAGAAAATTTTGAGGCATATAGATAACTATGAAAAAGGACATTTTTTTTAACTTAGTAACATTGTTACATTCAGGGTAAATTATTCAACGACTGATAAAAGGTGCATTTATCTTTAATATTAACCAGCATCTATGACCACTTCGATCTAAATATCCAAGAAACCTAACATCATCTTTCTCTATTTGCCACAAAAACTTATTTTCTGACATTTTAAAATTAAAGAGTTCTTTGTTTTAAATCCCAAATTCTGCCACTTGTTTTATATTTTATCATGTGATAAATGAATAAGTCCTTGTCTTAATTCATTTTCTTTGAGTTATACATTCACTTTTTCCTTTGGACCTCCATGTTGGAATTACATATTAGTCAGATAAAAAGTTATTCTAGACTGTGCCTTTTTCTATGGCAAAGTATAAAATATGTGGGGCAAGTATGGGAGAACACTGGGAGTAATTTCAAGTGACTACTCACTGAAAAATGGAAGCCCAGCTTCTCTGCCTTTTACACCATAACATTTTCACTAAGTCTGTTGTGAAACTGGCATGGTCAGTTCCTTCATCATAAAATTGTGGGCAGAACATGCAATTACATCAAAAGTACCGTCCCATGACTTTACGTAATGTCCGTTTCATTAAAGCACCTTAATATTGAAACACAACTGTAAATATTTCTGATATAATGTGTTGAGTATTATATTAGTTCATAGTTCTCTTAAGTAAATCACATATATAAATATTGTAAAACAGCCACTTTTGCATTTGTATTTGTCAAATTCAAATCAATAGAATAATATATCACTTAAGTGTATCATTACTACTGCTTAATACACTGTAAATCATGTATACTAGAAGGAAACTGGGATGAAGACATGGAAGTATATTACTATTAACCTAGAGACCAAGCTTGTTTACACTACCTCAGAAACCTTCAACGCATTTAGAGTACCCAAAGGGTAGGAGATGAGGGAGGTACAGAGATGAGATGAGCCTGTTAGAGACAGACACAAGACAGAGCAAAATAAAGAAATATAAAAATGAATGACAAAGTTACATATATGTGTAACAATACATTTATTCATGGGAATAGAAAATATGAAGAAAGAAGAGCTAAATATTTAGAAAATGTTGATTAGGTGAGCTACACTTCAAAAACATGTAAAGTATGCACATAATTAAATTTGGGAAAAATTAGTATGCCTGCAAATAATTAATGTAATATTAGAAGTAACAAATTAAACACATCATACTAGAAATATGTTTACTATTGATATTTCAAAACCCAGTCTTGATGATACAGTGTCTAGGCAGATCCATCAATTGTATTGATAATTTCATCTTGATTTTCTTGACACAGTGGAAAATATCTTTATTAAACAATGTTTAAGACTTTTATCCACTTGAATCTTTTAATGTTTTCTCTCAAGCAGTTCTTAAAATTATTATTCTACCTTTTTCTTCAAAGGTAGAGCATTATGAAAAATTAATTTTAAACCCTGTTTACCTTATTTATGGAACCACAGCATTTAAAAAGCAAGGAAAAATATAAATTTCTAAATACATATAAACATCATGCACTTGAAAATAAAAAAAAAGCATGTCTAAATTTAAAAAATGTGATTATCTATATAAGACAATAAACCTGATTTCCAAACGATAAATAAAAATCATTCACACATAGTCTACATTGCTTTAAGGACTGGAATTTAACCAGGCCTCAAGAGTGAACACATATCCCATCCTTCCAAATCTAAATATTTTCCAGTAATCTATGGCTTTGAAGAGGAAGTTACAAATTTTCTGCTCTGTAATGCCTCTTGACACCCTAAATAAAAGGTATAACTGGAAAGTGTTCAGGTTAGGAGGGAGATAAGATATGTGAAGGAAAAGGAGCAGAGTTAGAAAATATTAATAAAGGACAGACTGGAATGGAGACACTCTAGTGAAGCTAAGACTCCAAAATTATGTTCAAATACATATGATTTATCTTAAAAGTGATCGTATTTTATAATAGACTTGTAATCTCAAGGTTTCAAAATGTAACTGAATACATGACCTAAATGATAAATACAAACACTGATATTTTGGCTTTCTAGATCAATTAACACAAAAGTCTTATTTTTAGAACATATGTCTAGTTTCAATGAATCATTTGAATATCTTTGATATATGTATTCTGAAAACTTTCTATCCATACCATTTTCAGGGTTCTAATGTCAAAGTAGGGTATTATTTTTCTATTATTTTCACTGTTGTTTTGCCAAATGTAACTGTCACTTTTTATTGAAACATCACAATCAGGCATTTAATTCTCACAGTTTTGATGCTTAATGAAAAGTGAAAGTTAAACACAGCATGGTGGCATTAAAAATGCATGGTGAATCCATAGCATCCTGCATCATAACCCTTCAGAGAAAGTGCAGAATACTAAGGAAAAAAAAATATGCAAAAAAAAGTAAACTAGTGTATTAGGAGGTGAGGTTGACAAATTATCACGTCACTAACAAAGGTATGAACAAAAGAGGGCAGACTTGGGAGGAGAGGGAGGGAAATACAGTCTTCTGTTAATCTAATCCATGGAGGAGTCAAGACCTACCTTTACAGACATTGTATGTTTAACCCTTGGGAGTACTACTACAGTAGTATGCTCAAGGAACAAGTTAATTAAGGAAGTAGAAAGTTTATTCTATATGACGCTTAGACTTCCTTACATAAGCATACATGTTCATTTTTGAGGGTATTCCCATCATTTTACCTCTAATATAAAAAGCATATTAAACAAGAAGAGGGAACTTAGTATCTATCCTTATGCTTGAGAAAGAATATATGTTCTGTTTTCAACTTCCAAGAAATTCTTTGCTCTATTTAATTTCTATTCTATAATACTAAAAGTCAATCTTTTTGCATGAAATATTTCACTGAAGAGATTTTTTTAAATAACAATATTATTTTCATCCTTTTAGTTGTCTTGAAATTATTTTGCATCTGTCTTTACTACTATGCAAAAAATTTAAATCTCTATTACATATTTTGAAACAGAATGTCTAATTTATATTTATGGCTATGAGTTTCAATTTGTTTGTTTATCTAGAGTTTGTCAGTTTTGGGAGTTCATAAGTAGATTGAAAACCTTAGTAATAAAGGTCTTTCTCACTCTTTTTCACTTCTGGGCAGGAGGTTTATTTCTAAATTGGTGAAGTCTATACATATTTTCAGAATTCTCAACACACATAATTATGCAAAGTGTGTGAGGAAGCAAAACAGAGTCATAAGGAGGTGTTATAAGCCTAGGCTTAGAAAACCACTTCTGACAGCATACTTTACAACAATACTTAATTGGGTATGTGAATCCTATTAGAAATGTTTCCAAGTTTTTATTACCCTAACGTATGCCTCGAAAAGATTTGTATGTGTTCAGATAAAGGCTGATTGTACAGATGGCAACAGAATCACTTCAGAACCACTCAGATTTTAGTTCTCAGAAAAATTAAACCGTTTCCTGAATAAGACAAAAAGCAGGCTCTTGGGAAAATTTGTGTGTGTGTGTGTGTGTGTGTGTGTGTGTGTGTGTTTGTATGTGTGTATGCAGACTTGTAATTCACAGCTATAATTCTATCATCCCTTCTTATGTTTAACAGAAGTTTAAAGCAATAACAAACAGTGTATCTGGAACTGCATGATATTACAATAAATGGTTGATCCAATAAATTCCATACCCTCCTCCCTCATAAACAAAATGCAATATAATTATGTGTATAATAATTAAACCCAATGAAATTTGAGGAATCAATTAAATCTTGTCCATAGCCCAAGCTCCTTGGGGCTGGCAGGTGGTTAAGGCACTGGACTCCTACATGGCCTACTGCAGTTCAAGTCCCAGACGTGGTGGCTTCCTTTTTTAGCTTGTTTTTTCTCTCTCTCTCTCCCTCTCTCTCTCTCCCTCCATCTCTCTCTCTCTCTCTCTCTCTCTCTCTCTCTTTGTCCCTCTCCGGTCAAGTTAAAATAAATAAATAAAGTTAACTAAAATAATTCTTGAAAAAAATCTATAGGATAAGTCAAAGCATTAATTCACAAGCTGTGAGACAGATTCTAAGAGCTTGTTTGCGATACAATAGAAGCCCCATTTATGTATGCTGCATTGAAATCCATAAGATTTTGCTTGATTGATTTTCTTTGCATTCTCTCAGGGGCTTTTCAGAAAACTTTTTTTATTAAAATCTCTACAATGTGATGATTGACAATAAGGCTATATATGTATATACAAATGGAAAGAAATTATTGTACTGCAATAATCTAAATTTCAATAAATCATTTTCCAATAAAATGCTTAAAAAGATTAAGATGCACTTTGATAGTTCAGAGACCTAAAATAGGTACAGAAAGCACAATAAAGAAATATTTACCATTTTTATCCATGGAATTCGGTTCTGATTGTTTCTTGCCAATATCAGCAAAGGAACGAACAATAGGAATCCTGTTGGTAAGTTTTTTCTGATTCTGGTGGTGATGCTGCTTCATCAGTGCCTCATGGACCCTATGTCGTATATCTTCGTTCAGCTGACCCGAGCTGACTTGTTGGTCAAGGACCATATCTGAAGAGAGAAGAGAAGGAGACAGCTCTCCTTTCATACACATACCACCAGTGAACAACATTCCAAATATGCAAACCGTAAATAATATTACTCATCCTAAAATAGTAATGTGTGTGTGTGTGTGTGTGTGTGTGTGTGTGTGTTTAGAGAAAGATTTTTACTATAGGACACATGCACTTGTCAGAGAAACAGAGAGACTGAAAATGAGAAATAACTACCCCTGCCCTCCACAAGGGTGATGGCCACACTTTAGTTCCTTCTGCTCCATTGTCCTCTTGGGATTTTGGGAACACACACACACACACACACACACACACACACACACTCAGTGTGTTTCAAGCCACAAGGTCCAGGACTCAAACTGCAGTTGGCCACATGAGAGTGCACGACCTTTACCACTACGCCTCCTGTCAGCCTCAGGAATTAAATTCTTTTAAGCATCTCTAAATATGGTGTTAGAAAAAAAAATTATCTTTACTTGTAGACATGCTACACAAGAAAGACTTGGAGAATTTTTATTATAAGGCACTCAGTTTTAAATACATAATTCTTAATTATTTTTTAAACAATTATTTACTTGATTTTATTTATTATTATCATTAATTAATTGCTGCAGGGCACATGCACTCACCAGAGAGAGATGGGGTTAGGGGCAGGGAGTGAGAAAGTAAGCTGCCAGGTCCAGGACTTGAGCAACAGTCAAGTGGGAGTACAAAGCTCTCACCACCATACCACCTGCTAGCCCCAAGGATTATAACTTTCTAAATAGACATATACTGAAAAGAGAATTCTATATGTCCACTCCTACATCAGTCCATCAATCACCTCCCTCCCTTTAGGTCAGACACTTGCACCACTCAAGAGAACTCAAGAGATCTTAACTCTCATAATAATGAACATTGACAAGATGTGGAGGGATTTGCCAGTAAGTTGTCCCCTGTAATTCCCTTAAATAAACATGGGGAAACTAAGGTTAAAACAAATTGGGAACTTGTACAATCCTGATAGATACCAGAGCCACTTTATGTACACTAAACCCCACTTTAATAAACCAACAAATCCCTCAGAGGAAAAAGGTCATTTCAATAGTGGCAGTTTCAAATCAAGTTAAAGAGGTTCCCATTCAGGGACCAGCAGTTAGGCTAAAGGCTGTGTCGTTGGACTCACCGCAGTTCGAGTCTCAGACTCAGTGGCTTAAACTCATGCCAGGCGCATGTGTGTGCATGCCCAAGATCCTGAGAGAAGGGAGAAGAAAGGATTACGGCACGGCCATCCTCCCTGGAAGGTGATTTCTCACTTTCTGTCTCTCTGTCTCTCTCTGTCTTTCTGGTGAACACATGTGTCCTATAGCAAGAACCTCTCAAAAAAAGAAAAAAAAAAAAGAGGTTCCCATATCCAAACCTATTCAATTGACCTTAGGGTCATTTTCAGAAAAATAAACTTTTTTATTATGCAACACTGCTCCAATAAATTTACTAAGGCAAAACTTACTTCCAAAGCTAAAGGGAAATATAAAATTTTCCTCAAAGGTAGAGGTTATCCTAGGACTGTCTGATTCTCCAGATCCAAAATTATTATGCTCCCTGCAGGCAGAAATTGATAAAACTGAAACAAAGGCCTATAATAATCCAGGCCTTTTTTTTTTTTTTTTTTTTGAGAGAGGTTTTTGCTATAGGGCACATGCGCTCGCCAGACAGACAGAGAGAGACAGAGAGACAGAAAGCGAGAAATCATCCCCGGGGGGATGGTCACGCCGCAATCCCTTCTCCTCCATTCTCCTCTCAGGATCTTGGGAACGCACACACACGCACCCGGCATGAGTTCTAAGCCACCGGGTCTGGGACGCGAACCACAGTCGACTACATGAGAGTCCAGCGACATAGCCATTACACTAACTGCTGGTTCCCAATAATCCAGGCCTTTCTAAAATACCGAATGTTTGTGGGCCTCTTCTTCAACTGACATTAAAAGGACATTTAGGGGAAGATTAAAAGTGCGGAGCCTATAAAAGTCCAAGTAAATCAATCTAAACCTTTATGGAAATTACCCAAATATCCCTTAAAACCTGAAGCAATTCAAGGGCTCTCACCAATTATAAAAGATGTAATTAATCAAGGGCTTATAATTCCATGCACCAGCCCTTATAGCACTCCAATCCTACCATTTAAAAAAAAAAAACAAATGGATGAGAATGGAGATTTGTTTAGGATTTAAGTGCACTTAGTAAAATTGCAATTCCAAGATTTCCTGTAGTTTCAAATCCTAATATTTTATTATCTAATGTACCTGCCGATTCAAAATGATTTACAGTGGTAGACCTCTGCTCAGCCTTTTTAGCATACCAGTTGATAAAAATAGCTAATATTTATTTGCTTTTACTTGGAAAAATCAACAGTATACATGGTAGACAGTCATGCCTCAGGACTTTACTGAGGCACCTCCATATTTTTCTTGTGCATTACATCAAGATTTAATAACTTTACAATTTCCTAGAGATTCTATTCTTATTCAGTGTGTAGATAGATGATCTGTTATTATGCTCTCCCACCAAGGAGTATTCTGAAATTGACTCTGCCTACCTTTTACAACAATTTGCACATAAAGGTCACAAAGTTTCAAGGAAGAAACTTCCATTCCATTTTCAAGAGAAAATTTCACTATTTAGGACATGACTTGACTGCTGAAGGAATTTTCCTTTCATCTTAGAGAATAAAAACTATTCAAAGTTTTCCTCAACCTGCAACCAAAAGACAGTTGAGAGGTCTTCTTGGACTTGCAGGATATTTCAGGCCCCGGGTCCCAAATTTTTCCTTAATAGCTTCACCGTTGCATGAGCTGATGAGAAACTCAATACCAGAGCATTTACCTTGGGAAGACAGTCATGAATAAGCTTTTAAACAAAGAAAATTAGCTTCCAGCTTTAGGACTTCCAAATTGCACTAAACCTTTTTACCGTGTTTGTTCATGAACGTAATTATCAAGCATTAGGAATTCTTATGCAGGAATATGGGGGGAACATAGATTCATTGCATACTATAGTTTACAGCTCAATCCAATAGCTAGGGCATATACTAATTGTTTAAAGGCAGTAACAGTGGCAGCCAAGGTGTAGAAAATTCCTCTGAGCTAGTTTTAGGAAATGAACTTAACTTACGAGTTCCACAAGCTCTGGAAACTTTATTAAATTCCAATCAAACCCAACATTTTTCAGCAAGCAGTCTAACATCTTATGAGATCCCGCTAATCTCCATCTAAAACGCCTGGGTTACCTTACTTAACCCAGCTACTCTATTACCGATACCTGACAATGGTGAAGATGACAATTATGTAAGTGTTATATCAGAAAAGTTCGCCTTTCTTGTTGATACTCCATTAAATAATACATTTTGTTAATGGGTCCTACGCTAAAAATTCAAAAGAAAAATATCAGGCAAGTTATATGATTAGCGAAATATGAACTAGTGGAAAGGGGGACTCTTCTCCAGTTTAAGTCAGCTCAACCTGCAAAGCTTTTTGCTTTTACTTGAGCTTGTCAAATAGCTAAAGACAAGTCAGTGAAAACATATACAGATAGTAAATACGTCTTTGCAGTAGTCCATGATTTTGGTATGTTATGGAAGCAAAGATGGTTTCTGACTTCTAGTGGGAACCCATAAAAAATGGACCCCAAGTAAAGAAGCTGCTCTCTGCTATCCTATTGCCATCACAGATTGCCATGGTTAAGATTAAAGCTCATACCCATAAAACTGAACCTAAATATCAAGCAAATACCCTGGCAGATTTTTATGCTAAATCAGCTAGTGCTGACAATGTTAGGACATGCAATTTAAATGAACTCCATAAAATCAATCCAGGTCAACTTCCTTATATTGACCTATTTGATAAAATGTGCAATGCACCTAATTTGGAAAAAATTTTTAAAAAACCCTGTCATTCAAAAGGTTGTAAATTCAGTTAAGAGGGCTGGGATGGTCACTTGGTTCTTACCACGTCCTTGAAGCATTCATTGTTAAAAACTCTACACAACTCATCATGGAACAGATAAAATGATCCAAATTATGAAAAAATATTGGTGGAGTGCCTGCTCCAAAATTGCTAAGATGATTTATAACCAATGTTTGGTTTGTCAAACCCATTATCCTGGAAAATCAGAACATCAAGTTGCACATTTCCACCACCTGATGGACCATTCAAACATTTACAGATGGACTTTATTCAGTTGCTACCCTCAATGGAATATCAGTATGTTCCTGTAGTCATTTGCATTGGGTGGGGGGTGGGTAAAGGCTTTCCAATGTAGAAAAGCTGATGCTATGACAAAAACTAAGAAATTATTAGAAAATGTGTTTCCATTATGGGACATACCTAAAAAAAAATCTCTAGTGATAGAGTAACCCATGTTACTGGGAAAATTATATGACAGTTAAATAAAGTGCTATATACACAAAGACACTATCATTGTCCTTCTCACCCTCAGTCTTCTGGAAGAGTTGAAAGAGCAAATGGCATTTTAAAACTAAAATTAGAAAAATTAACAGAGTCAACTGGGTTGCCTTGGCCAAAAGTATTACCATTGGCATTGATGGCAATCAGATCCAATCCTGCTGGAAAAAAGAAATCGACCCCTTATGAATAGTGATTGGGAGACCTATGCCCTAATGACAGAGCATGCATCCCCTGCTCTTCTAAACTCTTATGTGACTAAATACTGTAAAACCTAAATGCATTATGCCACAATTTGTTTTATCCAGGTAAAAGAAACCTTTTGTGAACCACTGGACGGGAATAATCAGACTTTTCATGGTCTAGTAACAGGATGTTACACAGGATGGATCTTCTGGAAAAGGCATCCGAGAAAGACTTCCCTTGAGTCTCGCTGGAAGGGACCATACCAAGTCTTTCTCACCACCTACACTGTGGTAAAGCTTCAAGGCCTCGAATCCTGGGTCCACATTTTTCAACTCAAAGGGCCCCTTTAGACTCTTGGGACTGTACACCTACTGGGGATCTTAAGGTAAAACTGAGCAGGAGAAACTCTTTCTTGAAGCAGACATTCAAAGCGAGGACAATTTTGCTCAGATTCATAGAGCAGGAACTTTGCCATCATGAAGACTGTGCCTTTTCTTTTTCTCTCACTTCCTTTGTCTTAACTCTTCCTCTTTACAGGAAAACCCATAGGACCATAATCAGTGGGTGGCTTTAGCTCAAGTTTATGCCCTTGCACAATATCAGAGCAATTGCTGGGTTTGCAGGTTAATGCCAAAAAATCAAAAAAACAATTCCATTGGTACCAGTGCCCTTCCATGTCCCCAAACAGAGTCACCCTGAAGCCCCAAAAGAAGAATGAAAAGCTATCCTTAATATTCTAAACATCACTCCTAATTATTTTCTTACACTCACTAAAAGCTACTTTTTAACAATCCCGGATGATAACTTGACTGTTACCAAATATAAAAAACCTATTCAAGAGATGCCTGCGAAGGGAATATTGTCTTTCTAAGCATCACACATTCAATATCTAGTAATTACTTACGTGGGTACAAGCAATTGTTTGTTTGAAGCTACTGGATTAAACCCAGTACAGTCTCCTTTTTCTAAGTATGGGTATGCACTCTTACATCATGCCATCATGGGACCACAGAAAGGTAAGTTCCCCACCGGACCTTGTTCAGGAGCCATGAAGATTTATGGGCAGACAGATTTATTTGACCCCTGTCCTAATGCCACTAGGTGGCCCTCTTTTCCAACAACCACAAGCCTATATTGGGTCTGAGGAAAATTTGCTTAGTATCTTCTGCCCCCGCAATAGTTTGGATCTTACTATTTAGCCTGGCTTACTCCTGCCTTTTGAATAGCTTCCCCCATAAGTCCTCATAATGGCTCTTATAAACATAGGTCAAAACAGTCAATAACCAAAATTAGTACCAACCTTGAAATAGATGGAAGATAAGTTAGTTTCCACCAAAGAAAGATTCCAGTGGGGTTCGTGGGGACTAATACTTGGTAGTAGTGAGGTGCAGGTTGTATGGATTTTAAAACTTATCCATAAAGTAGGAGAAATTTTGGATTTTGTAGCAAACCAGACCTCCCAGAGTTTCAGATGGGTAGAGGATACCCTCTAAAAGGTAACAATAATATGCGAATTCAACAAAAACATTTAAAGGAACATCACACAGTTTTAGACCTCCTTTCACTCAAGTTGGAGGCTTATGTTTCATTTTTAACAAAACTGAATTGCTGTACTTATCTCCTTCCTGACTTTGATACCACAGTTTAATTAAAAAGGTGGCCGATACTGCTGCTTCTTTAGATTCAGCCACCAAATATAGTAGGGAAGTCTCTCAAAAGAAAGGAACAGATAATGTGTTCATAAGTGCAACTAGTATTTGTTATACAGGCATCCTAAAGACTGAATGGCAGGGTTGGGATTTTCAAAGTTTTTTAATCTTTATATTTCTCCTGGTAAGTTTCCAGGTTATTAAGACTTGTGTTACTAGACTAACGACAAAAGTAAATACCTCTTTAAATCAGTCCGTTTTACAAAGAACTATGGTCCTCGATCATTATCACACTTCGGACAATAATAATGAACAACTAGACTCAAATATTATTGAATTGCCTATGTTGCCTGAACCTTAACCTGTTTTAATTCATTTTGGCTTGTTTCATGGGAACTTTTCTTAAGGAGTACACCTTAGTCATCACATTAGTCTTCCTGGTGCACTCGATCCTCTCGAGTCTTGAATGCTTTGAATGCAGCCCTCTATCTAACACTAAGTGGTCTTTTTTCAGCCAGACCCAGAAAAGCACAAAAGAAAAACTGTATGACCTGTATGACATCACGTATGACTTGTGTAATATCGTGACTTCTAATTTTTACACTGAAAGCAAGAAAATGGCATTTATAATAGTACCAGAGAGTGGCTCCCATGCCCTAAGTTTTAGTCAATCTCTCAAACATTTGCAAGGCTGACCAAAACGGGGGAAATTGTTAAACTAAACTATTCTGGACTAAAATGGCCAATATACTCTCACATTTGGATCACTCTGGATAAGCCAAAATTGTATCTGTTAGGCTATGTGTGTGTGTGTGTGTATCAGCTGGTTAGTAAGTTAGTCAGTCATGCTAATCACATTTCAGTCAGTCACAGAAAGCCCACCTTTCAGGCTGTTTGTGCAGCCTACCTTCCACCTGTAACCAACAATCTCTGTATCTCACTCCCTCACTTGTTTTTGTACTGCGCTTTCCCTTTTTTACTGCACACATCACCTTCCCTTTCTGCCCACATATATTCCCTGGAAATCATGCGGCTGGCTATAGTCTCTTGGAAGCCATCTTTTGGGAGGCTGCCCAATTTACATTGCTTGCCCTTTGTTTAAATAAACTGTTGAATTTTGGCTTGTCTAAATTTGTTTTTAGCAGAGGGAATAATACCTGTCTCATATATCACTGTCAGGATTAATAAGCACTGATTGGAATATTGAGGTCCTTAGTAAATATTTCTAACTACAAAACTTTTCAGTAATTTCCATTCAATCAGTTATGAGTCCCTGGTTTAAAATTTGTTTTAATATAGGGACCAGCAGTTAGCGTAATGGCTATGTCGCTGGACTCCCACGTGGTCGACCGCAGTTCCGGGGGGGGGGGGGGGGGGGGCGTGATTTCTCGCTTTCTGTCTCTCTGTCTCTTTCTGTCTGTCTGGCGAGCGCATGCGGCTTATAGCAAAAACCTCTCCAAAAAAAAAAAAAAAAAGAGAGAGAGAGAAAAAAAAATTTGTTTTAATACATTTATCTCTATCTTGTAACAGTATGTTGAGTAGAGACAAAGCTGGATTATTGATAACAGAATGCCCAAATCAGATAAGTTAAAACAATTTATTTTATTGGCTCATATATTGACAAGACCAAAGTTGGCTGGCTCTAAATCCGTTTATCTGTTTTTCTGTAACCTCCTCCCACCACTAGGTTTCAGTTTCAATCTCTGGCTGACTTTTCTTATGATCATAAGGTGCCTGCCAGCAAGAACAATAAGGACATATATGTCTTCGCTTATTGACCAGTGATAAGTAGACTGGCTTTTGTGACTTTCTCTTAAATAAATAGTATTTCTGCCCCCTGGCCAGGACACATTTTTCTGAAGTCCAACTCACATAATCCTGCCTACCCTAAATCAATTTTGTACATTGGTATTTGGCAAAGAAGATAGGATTCATGTGATTTTTTTTCTTTGTCACAACCACTCAACTTTTCTTTTATAGTAAGAAAGCAGCCACCAACAACATGTACATAAATGGGCATCATTGTGTTCCAATAAAATGTTCTTACAAACTCTGAAATTTGAATTGCATGTAATTTTCAAATCACAAAATATTTATCTTCTTTTTATTACTGACAACCATGTAAAATGTATTTACCATTGTTAGCTCAAAAGCCCTGCAAAAAGCAGGCATCAAAATATATTTGCCACATGGGGCTATATTTGCTCTCTTGATTTTTTTGTTTACAATGGAAAAAAAAGTAGAATGAATATTTTGGGAGTCAGCTGGAATATATACCTAGAATGTTTGAAAGTCAGCCACTGTAATTACCTCTAAAGTCTCTTCCAATTCTGAAAATATGTGATAGTACAGAAAAATATTTAAACCTCTGTTTTTGTTACTTGGATATTAATAGATTAATTTGAAATCAGGAAATGACAAATTGTCAACATAAATGAAGTTATGCTGAAACTTTGCTAAGATGGGAAAATGTAGAGAAAGTATGCATTATGCTTCACAATGGAAGTTGTAAAGTAGGTTATTAAAGAACTACTATGATATGACAAGGTAGTTTAAAAATTAACATTATAAATCATGCACACGTTTATAATTTGTAACTTCTAATGAAGCACAATCTTTTATGCTTGAATAGCATAAAAATAATTTCTCAGAGATAAGGTCTCTATTTGAATTAGTTACATAAGAGAAAGTAAATATTTTTTTTTAAAAATCATCTGTCACATTAGTCACAGAAAATACACAGTAAGCTCTCCTGTGATATAACTGTGATATTATTATCAAATAATAATAAACAACTGGAAATGTTAATTATCTTGTTTAAGAATATAACTCATACTGTGGTGAGATTTCAGTACCATAGGGTATCTGATTCTCTAATCACTTAACATTGTTCTATTCACCATCGAATATATCTTAGTATTAACTTGAAAGTGGGAAAGGATAATAGACCATAATGACTTTGGTCCCAGAGTTAAGCTCTGCAATCTTGGCAGGCCGGCCTAAATAATACCGGCTAGCCTGCCAAAGTGCCATGCCAGGACCTAGATGATCGGAGAAGAAGCAAGAAGAAAAAGAGAGGTTACGGTCTTCTAACACTAAACCTGTTCTAGATAAACTAGTGGTATTCCCAGAAAAAGACCTCAATACTTGAAAAATCATTTTCGTCTTGATCATATAGTGATTTTATCATCATTCAATCATCTTGACTAAGAAAGCCCTTAGAGAACATGAAGTCTCACAAATTTCATATAAATCTCTGCCTCTCTATAAATCATATAACTTCTTTGAAAACTCATTGTCTTCACTTTAAAAGATACTGGAGGAGAAGAGGAGAATAATGGAGTTTCTAAATTCTATTATTTGGTTTCCCGCACTGTCAGAAGTGTGTGTACTAAAAACAAACTATTTTAGAATATGTACTTTCCACATTAAAGACTGTCATAGTAAGATATGTTGAAAAATATAAAGTTATTCTCTGTACAGAAGACCTGTCCAGTGGGGACAGTGAAGTGTTGAAATCCCCAACAATTAGTGTGTTACAGTCTAATTCTCCCTTTAACTCTAGCAGTCCTTCTTTTACATATGGGGTGCCCTGGAATTGGTGCATGAATATTTATAATTTTATATCTTCTTAGTGAATTAACCTTCTAGAGGTACGTAGTGTCCTTCCAGTCTCATTTTAAAATAAAGAACGGCAAATGCTGGTGAGGCTGTGGTAAAAAGGGAACCTTATCACACTGTTGACGGGAATGCAAATTAGCATGACCTCTGTGGAAAAGAATATGAAAGTTTCTCAAAAACTTAGAAATAAGAACTCCATATGAACTGTAATCCCACTCCTTGATATTTTCCCAAATGATAGGAAAACTCTTGCACATCTATCTTTATTGCAGTATTAAACATAATTGCTAAGCCATCGAATCAACCTAAATGTCCAAAAACTGATAACTGGATTGAAAAACTGTGGTGTATACTATGAAATACTACTCATACTTAAGAAACAATTAAGGGACCAGCAAGTGGTGTAATGGTTACATCATGGACTCCTACATAGTTGAGCATGGTTCTAGTCCTGGACCTGATAGCTTAAAACTAACACCAGGTGAGTGTATGTGTATGCCCAAAATCCCAAGAGGAGAATAAAGGAGAAGGGATTGCAGCATAGACATTCCCCCAGAGCATTATTTCTCACTTTCTGTTTCTCTGCCTCTCTCTGTCTCTCTGGCAAGTGCATGTGCCCTGTGGCAAAAATCTCTTTCAAAAAAAAGGAAAAAGAAAGAAGAAAGAAAGAAAGAAAGAAAGAAAGAAAGAAAGAAAGAAAGAAAGAAAGAAAGAAAGAAAGAAAGAAAGAAAGAAAGAAAGAAAGAAAGAAAGAAAAGAAAGAAAGAAGGAAGGAAGAAAGAAAGAAGAAAGAGAAACAACCCTCCTTTCTCTTTTGCAGCCATCACTAGAGAGGCAGTGGACAAAATGAAGTTCAGTCTTTTTGTGACTTTTGACTGAAGCAAAACCTATAAAAAGCATTCCAATGAGTACACCTTCCCACGTTCACCAGACGATTAAGTCTTCCCATCTTCCCAAAGAGCTGAGGTAATAGTATACTGATCCATGCCCATCCAAAAGGATGAGGAAGTTCAGGTTGTATGAGGACAAATGAAGGTCAGCAAACTGGCAACACAGTCCAAGTTTACAGGAAGAAACATCATTTACACTGAGCAGGTACAGCAGGAAAAGACTAATGGCACAACTGTCCAAGTGGGCATTCACCCCAGCAAGGTGGTTATCAGTAAGCTAAGACTGGACAAAGACCACAAGAAGATCCTTGAATGAAAACCCAAATCTTTCCAAGTAAGAAAGAAAAAGGACAAATAAAAGAAAGAAACAATTGAGAAGATGTAGTAATAAAATAATCTTATATATAGCTCTTTAAAAAAAACCTGCTAAATTAAAAAATAGAACCTATTATTTGATTCAAAATCGATGAATGCAGAAGACTTAATATTGAGACAACTATGCCAGACTTTAAAAGATATGCACTGTATGTCCCTACTCAATATATACCAAATATCTGTACTCCATGGCAGAAATGGAAAGGTCCAGATATATGATAGTAGAGAGGTACAGGTGGGTGCTAGAGACTATTAGGAAGGGAAGTGGATAGTAGATAATGAATGGCAGAGGCTGGTTATGAGGTGCAAAGAGAAGAAACACTTAACAGACAAAGCATGTAGCATTCTCTGTTGAAAAAAATATTAACGTGGATATTGTGCAAGAAAAGAAAAATACACAGTTATTCTCATATCCCCAGATCTACACAATACATTTAATGGAACTGGGGATTTTTCCTTCAATAAAAGATTTTAGACTATGGAGGTTATTTTAGTGATTTAAGAGCTACAATTGAAAATCAGTCCATGGCACTGATTTTGGTTTGATATTAATTTTTTCCTCTCATTGACAGAATTAGGTTAAAGTAGACACACTGCAGAGAGAATGTTTCCATGATTAATCTTTATAATGCTGAATTTCAAGAAGATTAACATAAACCACAAAATTCTCTGTAATTTACATGAATATAATTAAAAAGCATTTTTAATACAAGTAATCTCCATATCAGAATACATCATGGTACGAAAATACATCTGGGTGCCAGAGAGTGGCAAAGCAGTAGAGAGCACAGTGCTCTGTGAGGCAGACCCACACGGAAGGGTGCAAGGCTGTGTTTGGAGACCAACCTGAGAATACCGGGCATGTACATGCCTATAGTCTGGGCTACCTGACTTGGGGTGGATCCCTGTGTCAAGACTCTGTTGGAGGTGTTGTTACTCTTGCTCTAAGGAAAATAAATAAATATAAAATAAAGTTTAAGAAAAATAAAAAAAGAAATAAATCTGGAGAATTTTGGATTTGAAAAGATTAATATTTTGAAAACAAGGTTTAAATTTATTGAGTTCCTTGAGACATTGGGAAATAGATATATTTTAAATTAACTTTATTCAAAAGAAAATCCTACTTTAATTATACCAGAAATTCTTGACAGACCTGCCAGATACAAAAGGGATTTTCTGCTACTAAATCTACAAAAATCTCTTAAAGGAATTCTTTGAGTCTATTTAAAGTATATCAGAACATTGATATAAAAATCCTGGTTCATTTCAAAACACTATTTGGGTCATATTCTTCTACCGAGAATAGTCTAGAAATCAGTGCGGCAGAGCCTGTGCATTCACAAAGTACTAGGGATTAGAACCCTTCACCTATAGGATCTACCTTTTGGAAAACTGAAACTAGTGACATATGTGTTACTAATTGCCTAATATAAAGAAAATAATGATAACTAGGATAAAAAGAAAAAGGTTCGGGTCTTAATCACTATATTTTCACAAATTATTATGAAACAGAATAAAATAAAATTTATGTTTTTAGGTTAATAAAGAAATTACTTCTTGGGACTAGTAGGTGGTGTGGTGGTCTGAGTCCCAGACCTGGCAGCTTGCTTTCTCACTCTCCCCTTCTCTCTCATCAATTTTTTAAAGAAAAATAATTAATAATAAAAAATAAATAATCATTTTTAGAAATTACTTCTTTAAGAAGTTTTTTTTTTTCTTTGTTCATGATAAATCACATGCATACACATGTGAAAGAGAGCCAGAGAGAAGCACCCTATACAGGATCTGGTCATACCATAATCCTCTTCTTCCAGTCTGGCAGCTTGTCAGATCATAGGCACTTGTGCATGTGCAGGGCATGTTTCAGGCTAAAAAAAGTCATGGACTCCAACTGCTATTACCACTTGAGATCCAGTTTTTCCTAAGTAGAGCATTACAGCTGTGCCTCAGAGCTGGCCCGAAAAAGAAATTATTTCTATCTCTGCAAATGTCACCTTTGATATATCATTTTCTGTTCACCTGATTGTCTGATGGGAAAAATAGCCTCCTTCCTCTTTACTTCTTAAGATTGCTGTGATAATAAAATATACTAATGGATGTAAAAATAATTTGCAAGATTAGACATCCTAAAAATTTAAAGCATACTAATTTTATTACACACTTAGCAATACAGAGCAATTGTCCATGAATAAAAATAGTAGTAAGGGGACCAGCAGATGGCATAATGGTTATATCACTGGACTCCCACTCGGTTTGAGTTTCAGACCCAGCAGCTTAAAACTCACGCCAGGCATGTGTGCATACATAACCTTTTGCGTACGTGCACAAAATCCCGAGGGAATGGAGAAGGGATTGCCGTTTGGTCATCCCCCCGGGGGGTGATTTCTTGCTTTCTGACTCTGTCTCTCTCCAGTGAGCACACATGCCCTATAGCAAAAATCTCTCAAAAGAAAGAAGAAGATAGTAGTAAGTAAAATATAAGAAAATAAGTACAAGCTATAGGGAGAAAATGAGATCTTATTGAGGACAGTAATAAATAAAATACATCAAATTTAAATTATCAGTGAGAGGAAATCTCTTCCTATTAAAAGCTTAAGAAAAGATAATAATGATTAATGTAAATAAATATCTGTAATCCTATTTTTCCATATGATGTTAGCTTTAAACTACTGACATATTCTGAATAGCATTTTACAGGCTGTTCTACAATAAAAATGGGACATTTCAAATTGGGCCACTTTGTAGTCAGAAAAATACAGACTAGGGACAAGACCAGAAAGAAAACTAAAAAGCGGTTTGGGGTCTTGAGACTTAAAATTAACTACTTTCAAAAATATATATAAATTAAATTAAATTAAAAAAAATTAACTTTCAGATCCAGCAGTTAGCGTAATAGCTATGTCACTGAACTCCCATGTAGTCGACCGCTGTTTGAGTCCTGGACCCGGTGGCTTAAAACTCACGCTGGGCGTGTGTGTGTGCGTGCCGAAGATCCCGAGAGGAGAATGGAGAAGGGATTGCAGCATGGTCATCCCCCCTGGGGGAGTGATTTTTCACTTTCTATCTCTCTGTCTCACTATCTGGCAAGCACACACACCCTACAACAAAAACCTCTCAAAAAAAAAAATTAACTACTTTCATTGTAATGGTAGACTTACAGAATGCAATGGTTCGAAGAGGTTAGATTTAACACTGCTAACCTTCATGTATTCTACAGAATGTGCTTGGGGAAAGTAAGGGAAGGATTAGGAAAAGGAAGCATAGTTTTAGACTGTAAAACTGAACTACAGTAATAAAACAAAAAAATTTAGTAAAATTACTACAAGATTTCCTTATGGGAATAACTTTCTAAGGAAAGCATTAGAAATTTTAAACTTTAAGAAATTTAAAGCCTGTTAAAAATATGAACAGTATTTTCTGAGACTAATTTTGCCAGGCTGAGAAGTTTGACAGTTTTGTTATATATATAGCCAGTACAAAACTCTTATGGATTAATCCATTTTCGAAGGAAATGTCATCACTGAATTAATCAGCAGCAATGAACTCTTTAGGGTAAGAAAAAATTAAACTTTTGAATCTTAGTTTATTTATGAAATAAGGATAACAATAATAATATCAAGACCCAAGTTTGTTTCAAATATCAAAAAGATTGTTTACAAAGTTTAACACTTCTCAAGCTTCAAACTACTATAAAAAGCCCAACAATTTCATTCCTAATTAAAATTTTAAAATGTTTATTCTGTATCAGCAAGATTCAATAATGTAAAACTAAGAAATTGGGCTTTCAGTATTCTTAGGAAGCTTGTTAATTTCAAAGCTAACCATTTTCTTTAAGTTTTGATTTAATGTGATTATTACTAGACTCTGTTAAATTATATTAAATTTAACTTTATAGTCTTTTAAGATGTAGTTATGTATTTTAAAGGGTGATTGACCACTTTAAAAATACTACATGAAGCAAAGGCTTACTTTATAAAGACTTGGGGGGATTTGTCCTAATATTGTAAGCAAAGATGTTTCCATCTTTATTTTTCTTTTCACACATATTACAATGTATTTTGCCTATCAACACTAGTGACCACATCAGTAAAGCTTAAGATTATCTGATTCTTTGTTCTAGTATCCATTTCTTCTTTCAAATCACGGAAGGAAGATTATCAAATTATCATTAAAAAAAGCATTTCTCTACAAAAGGAACACTGAGTCAGAGGCCTTTGGTTGGAATCTGGGCCATGAAAATTTTAGAGTTTTTATTTTTCCATTGAAAAAATGGGAAGGACACCTACTTCATGGATCTATTCTGAAAATTAGATACATTATTTTTGTAATACAATCTTGTCTAATTTATGTGATTAATAAAAACATAGTTTCAGAAGTTTTTCACCATCCTTAAATATAATTAAAACAGACAAGTCTTTCCTTAAATCTTTCACAAATAAATTACATATAGTATTGCCTTTGTTTTTCCTCCTAAAATAGGAATTTGTTTTTAAACTTACCAGAGTCTTTTTGTTTCTTTTCATTTAAAAACATATATTAATCGTTTCATATATATTCTTTTAAAATTCATTTCTATGGATTTTGTAGTTTTGTCTTACAGATCAAAAGATACAGGAGTTCTTTAACTACATTTCTGTAAAAGTAATGCATTTAATATGTTTCATGTTTTAATTTTCATGTGTACAGACTTTTTTATATGACAATTTTATATGTCTGAATACTGAAAAATTAACCTCTGATTTTAAGGGTTTTTGTCCTTCAGTTATCTCATGGTAACAGTAACTATAGTAGTAAAAAACAATTAATAGTGAATGGTAGACAGGATATCTACTTTCCCATTCTAGGCTTGCCACTGACAAGCTAAGCTATTATCCTGAGATTTTAGATATTTTATCTCAAATCAAGGAGTATGAGAAAATAATTTTTAAAGGTCCATACACTGATCATGAGAATTAGTTTTCCAAATTTCATGCATGTACAAAATTATAATAAACAGAGAAAAATCAGCTACATCCATATAAATAGACTAAAGAGAAAAAAATATACCTGCAATTTCTTCTAATGTGTTGGCATGCATATCCAGCAAAACAGTTCCATTCAGGATACAACTCCTCAACTCAAATAAGCTGTGCAGCGAAAGAGTAGCTACATAGGGCTTGCTCCACCTTTCTCCTCCATCTTCCACATCTTCTTCGAATTTCAACCACCTATACAAACAAATAGCATTATCAGCACATTGCATATTAAACTGTATGTAAAAGGGATCAATTATTCCAATTATTAAAGGTAGAATATGAAGGTATTCATTTTGTTTCTTGGTTTAATTAGTTTGCAAGTTTATAAAAGCTAGCCCAAGCTTATTTTTTTTAATTCTACTTCACAAGTATTCTTTTTGGAATTGAAATATTATTAAAATAAAAGAAAAACTCATGTTTGCTAATTCATGTAGCTCTGAATAAAACATCTTAATAAAAAATGTTTAGCCAGTGGTCACAGTGAATCTGTTGTAGAACAAGTAGATTATATTTCTTTGAGAAAAGATAATGGAAAAATAAAATGAATAAATACTCATTTTTCTTTAGTGGAACATTGTAAACCTGACTATTTTAACCTCTTGGTAATTTTCTCATAGATGTTTAAGGAGGGTAATATAATTTGAGGTTTATTCTATATATAACAAATAAAACCATTGTAAGTTTGTTTGGATGAAAGTTAGTGACAGTTGTCACTTTCCAGGGGCCAAATATATGACAATTAGTCTCAGATCCCATTCCCCAAGTTCTTGCCAAAAATGAAAAATAGACGGGAAGCCTTAATATGCTATCAGATGAGAGGCTATTGCCTTCTTGATGTGAAATGAATAGTAAGTAATACCTAGGATTTTTTTATAAGGAAAATTAATGGAAGGGATAAAAGGAAACCAGTAATTTCACTGCACTGGCACAAGTCACTCTCTCTGTCACTTTTTCAGAGATGTTCTCTCAAATCCTAATAGATGACTAATTTAATTATGTCATTTCTGAACAACCCTAGCTTAACTGTCTTTCTTTTCTCCCATTTTCCACCATTTCTCTTATTCTTTCCTCAGTCATTTTTGGCTCCATTTCTTCTCTGTAAACATTTTATTCAAATTCTCTATATGATATCAAACTAGTTTTAGGTGATCAAATTACCCAAATCTAGCAGATAATAAATATGTGGAACTAACTATAGTTAGGGAATCAGATAAGTCAGCTAAAATAACTAACCAAAAGAGTTTATCAAAATGATCAACTGAAGAGTAGCAAGAGATCAAGAAAGCTATAAATCTGTCCCTTGGGAACCAGCAGTTAGCATAATGGCTATGTCGCTGGACTCCCACGTAGTCGACCGCGGTTCGTGTCCCGGACCTGGTGGCTTAAAACTCACGCCGGGCACGTGTGCGTGCGTGCCCAAGATCCCGAGAGGAGAATGGAGGAGAAGGGATTGCGGCGTGACCATCCTCCCTGGGGGGTGATTTCTCGCTTTCTGTCTCTATGTCTCTCTCTGTCTGGCGAGCGCATGCGCCCTATAGTGAAAAACTTCTCTCAAAAAAAAAAAAAAAAAAAGAAAGCTATAAATCTGTCCCTAGAGTACAAAAAGAAAAACACAAAACAAACAAATAAACAAAAACAAACAACAAACAAAAAAAAAACTTTCCATAAAGTGAAATGGACACAAACGGGTAACAATAGCCATTCCTGGAAAAAAAAAAAAGGTTTACAAACAAGGAAAAATAGCTATGTCTATTAGAAAATACAGAAGTGGAAAGCTTTCATTTAAGTCCCAAATCACTGACAATACCTCCCATGTAACAATTTTTTAGAACATTTTTGTCTACACAGTTGAGAATGTTTCATATTAATGATTCTTATAGTGTTTCCATCCTTAACAAGACTATAATAACTCACAAATCATGTAATGATCATTAGTATTGATTATCAACTATATCTGGTTCTCCTATTTTTTTCTAATAAGAGTAGGAAACTATTCCCACCTGGCTCATTTTTAAGTTCATGACTTCTTGTTACTATCACTAGTTCTGGTCAATGAGTTGGGAACAGAAACGATGCATATGTCACTTCTTAATTGGAATATTTAATTGCTAAGATAAGACCCTCTAGAGTTCTCTTCCCTGACATGCCAATTAGCACTGTTCAAGATGGAAGTTGTTCTATCAGCCCGGAGAACTCTAGGGAACTACAATGGACAGATGTATAGTGCTTCCACTGATACACGACAGACATGCATTACATATACCTTTGTGGTTTTTAAGCCATTGAGATTATATGATATTTTCTTTTTCTTTTTTTTTTCGGAGAGGTTTTTGCTATAGGGTGCATGCACTTGCCAGACGGACAGAGAGAGACAGAGAGACAGAAAGCGAGAAATCACCCCCCCAGGGGGGATGGCCACGCCACAATCCCTTCTCCTCCATTCTCCTCTCAAGATCTTGGGCACGCACGCACACGCACCCGGCTTGAGTTTTAAGCTACCGGGTCCGGGACACGAACTGCGGTCGACTACATGGGAGTCCAGCGACATAGCCATTACACTAACTGCTCGTCCCAAGATTATATGATATTTTCTATGACATAAGTTAGCTTAACGCAACTTATAAAGATCACCATGTTAGCTGTTTATACCAGCATAAAAATTCTGATTAGAATTAATGGTAAAAGAATATATTATTGAGACCAGCAGTTAGTGTAATGGCTATGTCGCTGGACTCCCACGTAGTGGACTGCGGTTCGAGTCTCAGACCGGGTGGCTTAAACTCACACCGGGTGTGTATGCATGTGTGCCCAAGATCCCGAGAGGAGAATGGAGAAGAAGGGATTATGGTGTGGCCATCCCCACTGAGGGGGTGATTTCTCGCTTTCTGTCTCTCTCTCTCTCTCTGCCTGGCGAGCGCACGCATCCTATAGCAAAAACCTCTCCAAAAAAAAAATTTTTTTTTGAAAAAAGAATATATTATTTAAATCAATATAACAATTGAAATTTTTTGCTAGATATAAAGTAATGTCACAAAGTTTCAGCCTCTTAGCAGACATTTGAGATAGAATAGTACTGTAGCAAGTGCCTAGGAATAGTTAAAAATAAAAGGAAATTTAAGTTTTGTCTGTACTCTACAGCTAAACCAGCATGTAACCAAGGAAAAGTCTTTCAACTTTCCTGGGCCACAGTTTTCCCATCTGTAAAAAGAAAAGACAAATCTAGCACATTAAATAACTTGCCCAAGATCACCTAGACAGTGACATTGTCAAAATAGGAATCAAGTCCACATTTAAAATTTTTTCTCCAGTCTGTGCCCATTTCCAACCATAATACAATTACCTTGTTGAATTTATGATCCTTTTCAGTTCAAAGAACTTACACTAATGCCTATAGTAGAAACAACTGATTTAACATTTAATTTTCATCCTTATCTGGAACAAATCAGAAGATGAAAAACAGGTTCTTTGTTCTCTCTTTTTACATTATCCACATTTGTTGTCTTTATTACCTACTGTGCTAGATAAAAATACATTATTTTCACTTGTGAATAAGACACAAAAAAACTATTTGATATGTTCTGTAATGAAACTCTACAATGAAGTGGCACCAGGGGAGGGGATACAAACTTTATTACATCTTTTGTCCCTGTGGGTACCACTATTATATGATGCAGTTTTCAGACAAAAAGGGTTAAAGAAAGGGAGAGTATGTAACAGCACTTACACTAATGTTATTTTGACTGAAGAACCTTGTCACATTTGAAATTCTAGTTTCCAGTCTATCAGGTAGTAAAGATTTAGGTTATGAAAAGGTATAATAGTGTTTGGGAGAATACAGATTTTTTACTGTAGGAAAATGCCTTAATTAGAGTTTCTGGGCTACAGGACTTTCTGTCATTTTTGTACAGAGAATTGTTGGAACCAGCAGATGGCTTAATAGTTACATCACTGGACTTCCACATGGTCAACCAGAGTCTGTGTCCTGGACCTGGAGACTTGAAATTCATGCCAGGAACATGTGTGTGCATGCCCAAAATCTCAAAAGAAGAATGGAGAAGGGATTGTGCCATGGTCATCCCCCTAGTGAATGATTTATCCCTTTCTATCTGTCTCTCTGCCTCTCTCTCTGTCCCCAGTGAGCACACTTGCCCTATAGCAAATATCTCTCTAAAAGGAACAAAAAAAAAAAAAACTCTCTCTAAAAATAAAAAGCCTGATCTATATAAAATAATCAAATCCTTTATTATAAGGAAATCTGTAGTTAAATTTCACTGGTAGATAGCAATGAAGATGATTAAATAAGTGACAAAACATCTATGTCATTTCATCTCAGCTTCCTTGAAAGTAAAAATTTAAATTTTATATATGTATGTATGTATAAAGTTCTATGCTTTTTACCTCAGGTACAGATTAATGTAGCCTCTACCACAATTAAAATACAAAACTATTTCCATCATTACAAAAGAACTCCTTGGTGCTATACGTTTATATTCTCAACTCTCACTCTATTCCTATTCCCTGACAACCATTAATCTATTATTTATCGTAATAATTTTGCAATTTTGAATCTGTTACCTAAATGTAATCATATAGCTTGCAACATTTTAAGGTTGACTTTTGTTTCTCATTAAGCATAATGCCTTTGAGATCCATCCAAGCTATTGTATGTATCAACAGCTTATACGTTTTCATTGCTAAGTAATTTTCCATTCTTTGGATAGATATATCAGAATTTAACTATTTAGCCACTTGAGGACATTTGGATTATTCATAAAGTTTTGCTATTACAAATAAATCTGCCGTGGACATTCATGAAGTGGTTTTTGTATGAACATAAGTTTTCATTTCTCTGGGATAAATACCCAAAAGTGCAATTGCTAGATCACATAGTAAGTACAAGTTTATTTTTTGTTTGTTTGTTTGCTTGCTTTTTAATTTGTTTTCTTTTTATTTTTATCTTTTAGCTAGCTATAGGGCATGTGGGTTTGCTGGAGAGACAGAGAGAGAGAGAAAGAAAGAGGGAAAGTGAGAAATCGAACCCCTGGGGGAATGGCTACACCACAATCCCTTCTACTTCATTCTCCTCTCAGGATTTTTGAGCATGGACACACACATGTCTGGCATGTTTTTAGAGGCACCAGGTCTGGGACTCAAACTGCTCAGCCAGCCATGTGGCATCCAGCTAGCTGCCTTAATCTCCACACTATCTGCTGGCCCTGTTTGCCTGTTCTTTTATGAGAGAGATATTTTTGACAGGGTCTTGTCATGTCACAATCCTGCCCCAGTTTCCCAGCTTAAGAATGGAACAAGTACATGCCCACCATAGCTGGTCTGTTTCAGGTTGAGCCAGGAATCAAACCCAGGCCCCTCACGTAGCCTCAGCTTCTAAGTAGCAATGTCTTAGCAATGTGTGTCAATACTACCAGGCCTTCAGTTTTATAGGAAATTGCCAAACCATTTTCCATAGTCTTCCATTTTATATGCACGCCAGAAATATATTAGAGATCCAGTTTCTCTGTAACCTTACCAGCACTTGCTTTTATGACTGTTTTCTCTTTTAGCTATTCTATTTGGTATGCAATGATATCTCATAGCAGTTTCAATTTCCCTAATGACCAATGATGTTGAATACTTTCTATGTGTTATTTACTATATGTATCACTTCTCTAATAAAATATTTATGTCTTTTGTCTATTTTCCTCATTGGTTCATTTTCATACTATCGAACTTCGATAGTTCTTTATTCCACATCTAACATTTTTGTTAAATATATGACTTGTAAGTCTTGTGTTTTCTTCATATATCTAGCTTGTCTTTTTATCCTCTTAACAGGGTCTTTCACAGCATAAAAGTTTCAATTTGGTAAAGTCTAATTTATGAATATTTTTCTTTTTTAATCATTATTTTTATTTAACTTTATTTATTTATTTATAATTAGATCAGATAGGGACAGAGTGAGAGAGAGAGGGGGAAGGTGAGATAGCAAAATGCCAGGTCCAGTACTCAAACCACGGTCGGCCATATAGGAGTCCACCACGCCATCTGTCAGCCCTGAATATTTTCTTTTATGGATTGTCCTTTTGATATCATGTCTGAAAATTTATTGCTTAACTCTAGATCCTAAAGATTGTCTTCTGTTTTCTTCTAGGTTATTTTGTTTTGTGTTTTGTGTTTGTGTGTGTGTTTTGTTTTGTTTTGTTTTGTTTCTTTGTTTTGTTTTGTTTCTTTTTTTTAAAGAGAGATTTTTGCTAGAGGGAATGCATGCTCACTGGAGAAAAAGAGAGACAGAAAATGAAAAATCACCCTCCAATGTGGATGACCATGCCATAATCCCTTCTCCTCCATTCTGCTCTCAGGATTTTGGACATGCACACATACATGCCCAGCATGAATTTCGAGCTGCTGGGTCTGGGATTCAAACTGTGCTCCACTATAGTCTAGCACCTTAACCACTATACCTTCTGATGGCTCCATCTACTAAGTTTTATAATCTTATAGCTTACATTTAGATTCATGATCTATTTTTCTTTTGTTCAGTTTTTCCTATAGGGTGTACACTCTCACTAGAGACACAGAAAGAGACAGAGAGACAGAAAGTGAGATATCATCTCCCAAGAGGGATGGCCATAGTGCAATCCCTTCTCCTCTGTTCTCCTCTTGGGATTTTGGGAATGCACACATGTGCCAAGAGTGAATTTAAAGTCACCAGGTCCAGGACTCAAGCCACGGTAGACTACATGGGTGTCCAGCAATGTAGTCATTACACCATCTGCTGGTCTCTAGATTCATGATTTTTTTAATTTAATTTTTATGTACAATGTGAAGTTCAGGTCAAAGTTAACTTTTTACCTATAGATGTCTAATTGCTCTAGCACTGTTTGCTGAAAAGACTATTCTCCCACTTAGTTTTTGGCCTTTGTCAAAAATCATTTAGTTTCAGATCTTTCCATTTCTGATACAGCAGGTAAACGAATGTAGATATCAGAGACTGTTATGGGGTGGGGGTGGATAAGAAAGGATGAGTAAAATGTGCTCAGGGAAGAAATACTTAACACACATAAAAATGCAAAGATCTCTATTGAAAATGATTTATCTGATAATATCTTTGATTTGCTTATCACATGCTGCATGCATACTTTGAAAACCATATTGTGTGCTTTAAGGATGTACAATTAAATGTGAATTAAAAATCATAAAATAAAAAATATCAATAAAAAATAAGTTATCTATACTTAATGTTCATCCATTTCTTGATTTTCTCTATTGTTCCACTCTGAGTTCCATGTGTAGCTGGAACTTTTTTTTTTAATAAGAGTGAGAGAGGGCCAGCAGGTGGTGTGGTAGTTAAAGCACTGGACTTCTACATGGTCAACCATGGTTTGAGTCCTGGACCTGGAAGCTTGAAAATCATGCTGGGGGCATATGAATGTGTTCCCCAAATCCCAAGAGGAGAATGTAGGATAAGGGATTGCAGGGTGGGGTTGGGGGTGGAAGTGGAGTATGATTTCTCACTTCCTCTCTCTCCATCTGTCTCTGTCTTTCTTTGGTGAGGACATAAACAACCTCTGTCATTCTTTCATAAGTAAATAAAGTTTTAAAAGAGTGAGAGAGTGGAAAGTAAGAGAGTGGGGACAGGGAAA
>NW_006160198.1:1178336-1186364 GCF_000334495.1 Tupaia belangeri chinensis
GAAAGAGAAGTGGTATTTTTGAAAAGATCTCACCATGTTATTATTCTGCCTCAGCCTTCCAGTTAACTGGGACCACAGGGATGACATTGAGCTTGGCCTGTTTCATGTTCAGAAACTAAACCCAAGCCTCCCACGCAACTACAGCTAGAGGTGCCCTCTCACTTGCACCACTGTGGCTGGGCTGAAATGATGCTTTAAAAACAAATCCAAGAGATATATTCCTTCCTTTAGATTAATTTCCTTCAAATTGAGAATTGGTTCTATTATAAAAGGATGAAGGTTCTCGGAGTTCTAAGCAGTTTGGTAGTTAAGATGACCACATATGTATCATACACATGCATAATTTAATGTACCCCTAGGTTGTACGAGTATTATAGGAGTAGGCAGAAGGTACTTTCCATAAAAAGGAACCCACAAGTTACAAATATCAAGTTACTAAAGATACTAAACATTTCAAGATTCTGTGCATTTATGCCAGCTCCAGAAAGATGCCAAAATCTTTAAGAGATATTTAAATGAACATTTTTAAACAGACTGTATTAAAAATAATATATATACATAAATACATAAGTATATCTCTTCTTTCTGTTATTTTTTCATTCCATTTCATCCTTCAAAGATAGACATTAATAGGTCTGAGAACACACCAGATCGTGTTTCAAGATTTGTAGTCACTGAATATACTGTCAGTTGCGATGTGCCTGATTGCAGTTAATGACCTAAAGTGCTTCAATCTGTTCCAGTTTTCAAATAAACTCTGCTGACATTTGTTTGAATAGCAAACCAACGCAAGCAAGAGTCTCAAAGCATGAATTAGATGTGACAGACAATGCAAAAATAAATAAATAAATAAAAACCATGGGTCAATTGCATGCTGTTTTCTGGTGGGGGGGGGGAGGCGGGGGGATGGCAGCAGAGGATTTAAACCCTGAGAAGATTATTTCATTTCCTTCAGTACGTCTGGATATGTTTTCATCCATGGTTAGCACATTGGAGTCTCTTTCTACTAGACAACATTAAATAGGTGTTTCATGAATTCTTTGAGGATTAGTTGATGATAATCTCTACCACAATACACATATTAAAAATAAGTGAAGTGAAATTCTTTTGTCAATTAGAAATAGACGTTTTCAAGAGAACTTAACTCTGTGTATTCTATTCCCACTAACTCAAGTTTAACTTTTCTAAAGAATTTTATTCTCTGATTCCACTCAAACAGAAAGGAGTTACTGTATCACCAGAATTATAGCCTTAGGGGAAGTAAAGGTTGTCTCAAGAAAAAACATCCTATTTTAGAAGAGTTGAGGGACACAGCAGATGGAAGGACATGGTTTGTATGGGGCCAGAGAATAACATATGTAGTCATAGAATACTTACCACCATTATAAGGGGAAATGAAATATATCCAAACCTAGTGTTCATAGACATTAGCTGTTCTTATTTTTTTATTTATTTTTTGGGAGAGATTTTTGCTATAGGATGCGTGCACTTGCCAGAGAGACAGAGAGAAATAGAGAGACAGAAAGTGAGAAATCACTCCCAGGGGGGAATGGCCACACTGCAATCCCCTCTTCTCAATTCTCCTCTTGAGATTTTGGGCATGCACGCACACATGCACACATGCCCAGTACATGTGTTAAGCTGCCAGTTCCAGAACTCAAACCACAGTCAACTATATGGGAGTCCAGTGATGTAACATTACACCACCTGCTGGTCTCAAACTGGTTTAAATCTATATTATTTTTACACCTCATACAATACTGAAAAATCTCGATGACTTGCATCTTTACTAATTTTGAATATCAAATGCCTTTGTAGCATCAATAAAATTGTTTTGATGTAATAATCCTTTTCCACATTACATGTATACACCAAAGGCCTAGCTGCTACCCCTGCTTGGCCTCTTCTGGGCTCATTTGTGGGAAGCATTTTTAAAGGGCAGCCACAGTGAGTTAAACATGTTGTCACCACTGTTGCACAGCTGTGGTAGTTTTGCTCACTTTTCTATTAATAATGTTGTGGTATATATAAGCAGGACATTTTAATTGTGTTGATTCATTAGCCCCTTCATATGGCTTCTTTTAAGGTTTTTAAAAGTGAACAGCTGGTTTTCACATTTATTAAATAATGATGACTCAAAAACTTAGTTTCAAAAATCTAAAACTTTGCTTAAGTTTTACTTAGCAATAAAAATGGGTATAAATAATTTAAGATGTGAGGCGTAATGTGAAAATAAAATAGCTTTTTATTGTGGTACAAAGTTATTAATCTTGGAATACTAACCTAAAGAAAGAAGTGCTCCAAGTGGTTATACAAATGATTCATTAGACTTAAATTACACTTGAAAAATCAAATGGAGTTGTGAATTAACTAAAATTAGCCTTTGTGGATGAACTAGGGCAACCAGAACAAAATAACTTCTGCTACTTTAAAACCCACTATATTTCTAAGGCCTCAGTAAATACGTACTGTTCTTCACTGAAATATTGTGCCTCAGCCAAAATTCATCTACCCTCCTCTTCAATGTCTGTTACTATTTTGATTGCTCATCAGATGTCTTCCTGAACCTCAAACAGCTGCACTATGCATAAGGTTTCTAAAGCACGGCTTGGATCACAGGTCCTATGTAACATTAGAGAATACCAGTAATTAACTGGATTTCATCTCTTTCATTCTTTATTTTAGAAAGTAATACATTTTGGTTGTTTTAGGGTAGCATGTTATTCAAGTTCACCCATTAGAAGACCATGATAAAATCCTACAAACTCGACCATGACATAGTGAGAGAATAAGAATCTAGTGTTGCTTCTGTCACTTCCTAGTTTTATGAGAGTGGGCAAGTAAGTAGAAACTTACTGGCTAAATAGAGCACATCACTATTTGATCTGGAAGAGGAAAACTCACTCACCATGTTAAAAACAAGGGAGTTACTCATGGTAAGATACATATTTCAATGTTGTTCTTGGTTCTATTGTGTAAGATGAAAGGAAAGAAAGGAAACTTTCAAAAATGCTTCCATAAAGTACTTCTTAGCAAAAAAAAATTGAAGTTGACCATTAATTAACCATAACAGGCTAATGACTAACCACCAGGTCTTCTTCCTTCAAGTTACCCAGGAAAACCTGTTTTTGTTAACCAGTGCAAGACAGATGCTTCTAGTCCTAAACAAGGAAGTGTGTCCCTTAACTTCCTTATCAACAACTTTTTAATGACAAAAGATGAAAAATTATATCACTAATTTGATTAGATGTTGCTTTTCTGACACCAAATAAAGATGAACATATATATTATGTATTTTTGAAACTCATATGTAGTCCTGGATACAACTGGGGAAAAAAATAAGCTATGAGATTCTTAATCTTAAAATTTACCAGGTTAGGATCCAACAGGTGACGTAGTGTTAAGGAACTGGTATCTCACATGGATGATTATAGTTTGAGTCCCAGATCAATCCACATGGATGATTATAGTTTGAGTCCCAGATCTATCAGCTTTAAACTCATGCCAGGCATGTGTGCCTACATCCCTAAAATCCCAGGAGGAGAATGGAAGAGAAGAAATTGCAGTGTGGCCATAACCCCTGGGGATTTCTCACTTTCCTTCTCACTGTGTCTCTCTGTCTCTCTCCAGTGAGTGCATGTGCCCTATGGCAAAACCTTTAAAAAAAATTACCAGGTTGTATAAAGCCTATTTTTAAATTATATTTAAAATATCACAATAGAAAGCACTATAAAAAATGATTAATTTATGTATAATTTTCATTAAAGAGGTAATGCATACCACTCATTTCAAGTATTCAGAAAAAGGCAAATGGAGGCAATAATAAATGATTTGACATAAAATGGGTAAAGTAAATGAACAATTCATTCATAGGAAAAACATTAAAATACATGAAAAGATGTTGGAGCTCATTAATAATTACAGAAAATGAAATAATGAGATTTAGGATTATTCATCTAGTCTATAAAATTATAGCTTGATAATTTAGTGTAGCAAACATTTGGGTGAAAATAAGCACTTTCATACATTGTTGGTGGGAGTACAAATTACCGATACATTATATGAATGTAAATTTTCAGTACCTAGCAAAGTAAAAAAATGGCTTCTATCTCTGGTACATAAATCTCACTGCTAAAAATTCATCCTACATAAATACCTAAAAATAATTGCAAAATATGTGTAAATAAACATTGCAGCAATTATTATGTAAAAAAAAAAACGCTAGCTATCTGTCAAGATTTTAAAAAGGCATACAGTGAAAGAAATGATAATAAGAACAAATTGACAACCCTTGGAATGGTAGAATATATTTGCAAACTATGCCTCAGAGAAGGTATGTATAACCAAAATATAAAAGGAACACAAACAGCTTAACTCCCCAAAAAATAATCAACCCAATTAAATGATGGGCAAATAAGCTGAAAAGACAACTCTCTAAGAAAGACATACAAACAAACAAAACCTTATGAAAAAAATGCTCAATATCCCTCATCATAAGGGAAATGCAAATAGAAACCACAATGAGATATCATCTAACTTTATTCAGGATGGCTAAGATTAAAAGAATAAAGAATGATAAGTATTGATGAGGCTGTGGTGAAAAGAGAACTCTCCTACACTGTAGATGGGAATGTAAATTAGTGCAACCACTATGGAGAACAATATGGAGGTTCCTCAAAGATCTACAAATAGAACTACCATACAATCCAGCAATTCCATTACAAAGGATAGGAAAACGCTCAGACAGAAAAGCACTTGTATATCCATGTTTATTGCAGCATTATTCACAATTGTTAAGATTGTGGAACCAACACAAATATCCACAAACAGATGAATAGATTGAAAAAGTGGGGAACATATACAGAATTCTACTTAGGTATATTTAAAAAAGATAAAATAAAATAAGACGAGACTCTGGCATTTGACAGAAAGTGGATGAACATGGAAAGTTTACTGCTAAGCAAAGCTAGCCAGACTATGAAAGAGAGAAAGTAATGGGATACAGGAGACAGTGCAGGAGGGTGAGAAATGGAGGAGGATGAGGTGGAGAGAATCAAGGGGAAGAAGAAAGAAACAAAACATTTAAGAGACTCTTAATGGAAAGAAATCTGTTGATTATAATGTACATGGTAATATCTTTGCATGAACCAATATTTGTATTCATGATGGTAAAATTCATTTGATGTGCCGTAATGATATACAGTGACTGGATGTCAAATAAATAAATGAAAAGTTAAAAAAAAAAAATTTAAAGAGGGGGCCGGCAGTTAGCATAATGGCTATGTCGCTGAACTCCCATGTAGTCGACAACAGTTCAAGTCCCGGACCTGGTGGCTTAAACTCACACTGGGCGCGTGTGTGTGCATGCCTAAGATCCCGAGAGGAGAATGGAGGAGAAGGGATTGCGGCGTGGCCATCCCCCCAGGGGGTGATTTCTCGCTTTCTGTCTCTCTGTCTCTCTCTGGCTGGCTGGCGAGTACACGTGCCCTATAGTAAAAACCTCTCAAAAAAAAAATGTTAAAGAGGGCATGCATTTACATGCAGATATGGATATACATTTTTCTTTATAAAAATGCATAAGAGAGGCTGGGAAGTGCTATGATGGTTAAAGGCCTGGACTCCCATATAGCTGACCGCAGTTCGAGCCCCAATCTGGTGGCTTGATTTCTCACTTTCCATCTCTCTCTCTCTCTCTTTCTCTCTCACTCTCATTCTGTCCCTCTCTGACAAAATAAATAAATAAATAAAGTTAAATAAAATAAAATAATTATTTTTTTAAAAAAACCCATAAGAAACTGTTAGCAGTAATTGTTTTTTAAAAGAAATACTGTAAGTAAGGGTAAAGGAATACTTTTATTTTATGCCATCCTATAATTTCTTAATTTTAAATACAAGTAGTTATTAGTTTGTTTATTTATTAGTTAAGAGAAATTTACTAGATGAGAGCCATTTTGTTCTTTTTTTCCATTAAGTTTTAGTATTTTTTTAAATAATGGCACTCAAAATATAACAAACAAAAATAAACTAGGCTGGTATCATTCATGATATTCATTATCGTGATTGTACATTTCATTCCACAGTTACTCTGAACAGATAGAGCTAAGGCAATGATTAAATACAGTTACAGTTTAACATGAGCTAACGGAGCGTTGTGGCTTTCAGTAAGCTATTGCAATCTAAGTACCACTAACAAATATGTTCGGCTGAAAGAATTTCCAACAATTAGAGCTGTCTGATCCTAGGAGGGTTTGCCCATGAAACAATAAAACTTGTGCCAAAGATGTGTTCAAGCACATCCTGTCCCCTCTGCCTAATATCTGCCCCCTCTCCTTTTCTGCCTAGCTACCTCCAATTCAACCTTCAAAAGCCAGCTCAGGAATCAGGGAAACTACCAGGGAAACTAAGCTGATCCTCTCTCCACTCTTTTAATTTAGATACTTGCTACTAAAAAAGTGGCCTACTCACCAAAAACATTTGCCTTGATATCTCCTGGAAGCTTATTAGAAATGTAGGACCCAAGACTATACCTAAGGCCTACTGAAACTACATTTTCACAAGACCCTAAGTGCTCAGTGTTCTTGTTAAAATTTGGAAAGCAGTGGTAAATGACAACTCTATGTGTGCCCACAGTTCCTTGAGTGGACTTGCATCATAGTATTATTTATAAAGCATTTACAACTTTGTTATTACTTTTCTAAATTAGACAGTAGGATTGTTAAAGGCAAGATCTAAGACTTATTGTTGTTGTCCTATACCCATTCCATCTGGAACATAATGGATAGTCTATAAATATGTTTTATGAGGAACAAATGAAGAAGAACAAATGAAAAGTAAGCACAAAGTTTAATTTGCTACATTTTTTATCAGTTGTGTGGCAATATAGAAATATTTATTACAAATGATATGAGAGAATTTATAAAAAGACATTTGAAAGATCACTATGTATAAATGTATACATATCACAGAAACATACTACAAAATATTTACATTACAAAATGTTTTTATCCTCACCAAATAGTACATGAAATCCAGGATTATACCTAAAACCTCTTATCATCATATTTGCCCTTTCTTTAAAAACAAACCCTATAAATTTCTCCACATGGTAAAAATTTTCTTAACATGTAAATGAAAAAAAAACTCAAATTATGATATAATTTCACTTATTCAGGCACAAACCAGCAGCTGAGAAGACCGAAATAAATTACTTTTGGATTTCTATTGTTCTATGGATGACACACAAATTATGTTACTGTTTATCTTTAAGGCTGCAGCTGTTGCTGGCTCTGTATCACTGTTTACTGTAATTACTGCCTTCAGATTTCATTCTGACCCATATCCCATTATAGAAAATGCCCAGGCCAGAGAGGCAACTTCAGAAATCAGCAACAATCAGGGATGTTTACAAAGTCATCACATTAGGAATCGCTTTTTTTAGTAACATGAAAATTCTTCATTTTACTTTCTCCCTTCAACAGAAATCCTCACCTGGCTGTTTCTCGCCACTCAGCATCCTCACCTTCACGCAAGCAAATCTCATCCAGTTCTGTGAAAAGGTCATGGGGAATGTGCTCCTCGTCATCATCCTCAGTTCCGAGGATAAACTGTACCCGCTGTGATGGAGTGTCTATGGAAAATCAGAGACCTGTACATGTATCACCATGACTCTATGCTTAAAATGTCCCAGTATTGCCTTCAACCCCACCCCAAACCCTCATTTCCCTGCCCTCCCCCCACAACGGCATTCATCTAGAGAAGATTCAGGAATTAAAACTGAATTTATCATCACATTAAATCTAGCATAATTTGGAAGCATAAATATGCAAAATGTAAATATGTAATGTATATATGTGACAAAAATAAAATCAAATAAGATGATTATTTTGGATTATTTATAACACTCATAGAAACTATTTCAGATACACACATTTTCTTTCATCAGAAATGCTATATTTTATGAATAATATTCTCAAAAGTAGATTATAATAAAATTCACTTGTACTCAAAGTATGCTGAATACAATTCACT
>NW_006160198.1:1187176-1192002 GCF_000334495.1 Tupaia belangeri chinensis
TGTGTGTGCATGCCTAAGATCCCGAGAGGAGAATGGAGGAGAAGGGATTGCGGCGTGGCCATCCCCCCAGGGGGTGATTTCTCGCTTTCTGTCTCTCTGTCTCTCTCTGGCTGGCTGGCGAGTACACGTGCCCTATAGTAAAAACCTCTCAAAAAAAAAATGTTAAAGAGGGCATGCATTTACATGCAGATATGGATATACATTTTTCTTTATAAAAATGCATAAGAGAGGCTGGGAAGTGCTATGATGGTTAAAGGCCTGGACTCCCATATAGCTGACCGCAGTTCGAGCCCCAATCTGGTGGCTTGATTTCTCACTTTCCATCTCTCTCTCTCTCTCTTTCTCTCTCACTCTCATTCTGTCCCTCTCTGACAAAATAAATAAATAAATAAAGTTAAATAAAATAAAATAATTATTTTTTTAAAAAAACCCATAAGAAACTGTTAGCAGTAATTGTTTTTTAAAAGAAATACTGTAAGTAAGGGTAAAGGAATACTTTTATTTTATGCCATCCTATAATTTCTTAATTTTAAATACAAGTAGTTATTAGTTTGTTTATTTATTAGTTAAGAGAAATTTACTAGATGAGAGCCATTTTGTTCTTTTTTTCCATTAAGTTTTAGTATTTTTTTAAATAATGGCACTCAAAATATAACAAACAAAAATAAACTAGGCTGGTATCATTCATGATATTCATTATCGTGATTGTACATTTCATTCCACAGTTACTCTGAACAGATAGAGCTAAGGCAATGATTAAATACAGTTACAGTTTAACATGAGCTAACGGAGCGTTGTGGCTTTCAGTAAGCTATTGCAATCTAAGTACCACTAACAAATATGTTCGGCTGAAAGAATTTCCAACAATTAGAGCTGTCTGATCCTAGGAGGGTTTGCCCATGAAACAATAAAACTTGTGCCAAAGATGTGTTCAAGCACATCCTGTCCCCTCTGCCTAATATCTGCCCCCTCTCCTTTTCTGCCTAGCTACCTCCAATTCAACCTTCAAAAGCCAGCTCAGGAATCAGGGAAACTACCAGGGAAACTAAGCTGATCCTCTCTCCACTCTTTTAATTTAGATACTTGCTACTAAAAAAGTGGCCTACTCACCAAAAACATTTGCCTTGATATCTCCTGGAAGCTTATTAGAAATGTAGGACCCAAGACTATACCTAAGGCCTACTGAAACTACATTTTCACAAGACCCTAAGTGCTCAGTGTTCTTGTTAAAATTTGGAAAGCAGTGGTAAATGACAACTCTATGTGTGCCCACAGTTCCTTGAGTGGACTTGCATCATAGTATTATTTATAAAGCATTTACAACTTTGTTATTACTTTTCTAAATTAGACAGTAGGATTGTTAAAGGCAAGATCTAAGACTTATTGTTGTTGTCCTATACCCATTCCATCTGGAACATAATGGATAGTCTATAAATATGTTTTATGAGGAACAAATGAAGAAGAACAAATGAAAAGTAAGCACAAAGTTTAATTTGCTACATTTTTTATCAGTTGTGTGGCAATATAGAAATATTTATTACAAATGATATGAGAGAATTTATAAAAAGACATTTGAAAGATCACTATGTATAAATGTATACATATCACAGAAACATACTACAAAATATTTACATTACAAAATGTTTTTATCCTCACCAAATAGTACATGAAATCCAGGATTATACCTAAAACCTCTTATCATCATATTTGCCCTTTCTTTAAAAACAAACCCTATAAATTTCTCCACATGGTAAAAATTTTCTTAACATGTAAATGAAAAAAAAACTCAAATTATGATATAATTTCACTTATTCAGGCACAAACCAGCAGCTGAGAAGACCGAAATAAATTACTTTTGGATTTCTATTGTTCTATGGATGACACACAAATTATGTTACTGTTTATCTTTAAGGCTGCAGCTGTTGCTGGCTCTGTATCACTGTTTACTGTAATTACTGCCTTCAGATTTCATTCTGACCCATATCCCATTATAGAAAATGCCCAGGCCAGAGAGGCAACTTCAGAAATCAGCAACAATCAGGGATGTTTACAAAGTCATCACATTAGGAATCGCTTTTTTTAGTAACATGAAAATTCTTCATTTTACTTTCTCCCTTCAACAGAAATCCTCACCTGGCTGTTTCTCGCCACTCAGCATCCTCACCTTCACGCAAGCAAATCTCATCCAGTTCTGTGAAAAGGTCATGGGGAATGTGCTCCTCGTCATCATCCTCAGTTCCGAGGATAAACTGTACCCGCTGTGATGGAGTGTCTATGGAAAATCAGAGACCTGTACATGTATCACCATGACTCTATGCTTAAAATGTCCCAGTATTGCCTTCAACCCCACCCCAAACCCTCATTTCCCTGCCCTCCCCCCACAACGGCATTCATCTAGAGAAGATTCAGGAATTAAAACTGAATTTATCATCACATTAAATCTAGCATAATTTGGAAGCATAAATATGCAAAATGTAAATATGTAATGTATATATGTGACAAAAATAAAATCAAATAAGATGATTATTTTGGATTATTTATAACACTCATAGAAACTATTTCAGATACACACATTTTCTTTCATCAGAAATGCTATATTTTATGAATAATATTCTCAAAAGTAGATTATAATAAAATTCACTTGTACTCAAAGTATGCTGAATACAATTCACTAAAAAATTCTCTCATTAGGCTCCTTTGTGGTCACACCCTCGCCTCTTCCCTAGTCACTGACAACCACTACTCTGGAAGCTGCTGCTATAGTTTTGCCTTTTCCAAAATGTTATATGAGGAAAACATGATATATAACCTTTTGAGACTGTCTCTTTTGACTTAGCATAATGCTTTCTGAGATTTTGAGATTTATTTGCACATTGTGTGTATTAGTAGTTTGTTCATTTTTGTTGCTGAGTAAGGGTCCATTTCAGGAATGTACCACAATTTGTTGATGCATCTACCTACCTAGGAAAGGACACTGGAGTTGTTACCAGTGTTTGGACATTTGATTGCTAGGATTGCAAGGTCATATGCTAAATGTCCATCCAACTTTAAAAGTCACTGCCAGACTGTCTTCCAGAATTTCTTTACCATTTTTAATTTCTAGGAGCAATGCATTAGAGTTGCAGTTGTTCTGCATCTTAGCTACTGTTTGGTTTTAATAGTTGTTTTTTAGCCATTCTATGTAGTAATACATCCTTGTGATGCTAATTTACGTTTCTCTGATGGCTATTGTTGACAATTATTCATATATTTATTTACCATCCATATTTCTTCTCTGGCAAAGTATCTGTTGAAATATTTTGCCCATTTTTAATTGGGTTGTTTGTTTCTTACTGTTGAGTTTTAAGACTTTACATATTCTGGATATAAGAATTTGTTGAACATAACTTACAAATATTTTTCTCCCCATCTGTATCTTGCCACTACATTCTTTTAGTGGTATCTTCATTGAGCGAAAATTTTAAATTTTGATAAATTTCCATTTATCAATTTTTTCTGTTGTGGATCATGCTTTTACTATCATATTTAACAACTTTTTGTCTAAAGGTCACAACGATTTTCTGTCATGTTGTTTTTCTAAAATTTTTTGCAGTTTTATATTTTACATTAAGTACTATGGTCTATTTCGAGTTAATTTTGTATAATATGAGAAGGTTAGTTTGAGGATTTTTCCTTTCATTTTCGTTGGGTAATTTTTTATATTTTTAAATTTATTTTTACATTCTTCCACATTTACTTTATGTATCAAAAAATTTTAACTCATACTCCATAGTTCTTGAAAGTTAATAAATAACTTTCAAAATTTCAAAATACTGAATTTTAAAGGTAATGTTCAAAATATTTCTTATAATTTTGTATAATTTTGTTTGTGACTCTATAACAACAGAACAGTATAGTTTTAAATATTGTTGAGAAAATATTTACATGTCAACTACTCAAATTGCTGAAAAGCAAATGCCCAGCACACTAGTCACACATAAACCTTCTCAATTCAGCCCTGCCCAAGTATTCTGTGATATACCATCTGCTAACAAAGATTAGTCTCTTTTTCTTCCTTTAAAGTCTTTCTGAAGATAATTCTCTGATGTGGTTGCTCTTTTGCAATCTCTACTGATTACAATGCTGGGCTGGAGAAGTCCAGGTTATTTTATGTTATAAATTCTTTCGTATATCTTCTCTAATCCTCTCTGCAAGGCAGAACTATTTATGGTACCAGGCCATCTTTCTAAGAGCTTCTGTTGACATACTTGAGATCCACCTTAGTTCCATAGTTCTCTTGTTAATCTTCAGATATGACACTCCAGTCAAAGCCATGTCCAATGAGTATTTCTGATTTCTGAATCAATGCAACAAGCATTATTGAACTTATACAAATAACCCTTCTCCCACAAAATAAGAATATTCCCAAATATTTTCCAATTCCAGAGGAATCAGGAAGGAAGAAAAGTTTGTCGCCATTTAAAGAAATAAACAAAAATATTTTAACATATTACTTTTTAAACCTATCAACAACTGAAAAGAAAGTAAACTTTAAATTGGGAAAACAAAGCATAGTAAAAAGAAAAAAAAATCAGTAATGTTTTACTCAAAAGTCATAAAATTCTATTTTGCCAGTTCAGTCTTATGTTCAAACTCTCTTCTGTTTAACATGCAGTGTTGTTGTGGTCCTATTTTTCTATTTAAATCCTGGAAGTTAACATTCTTCACTGATATTGATATTTCCTGTCGCTAGCATTAAATTGATCATTTTCTTGGTTGCCTCTTATTTCTGTATGTATCTTTAGTTTCATTGGTCAAGCACTCCTTTCAGAATTTCTTGAAGAGTG
>NW_006160198.1:1192025-1208702 GCF_000334495.1 Tupaia belangeri chinensis
TCTTGTTTATCTGAAAATGTTTTTATTCTTTCTTTCCATATGAAAGATAATCTTGCTGGGTATAGTATTCTTGGTTGAAACTGTTTTTTGAAACTTGGTTGAAACTTAACACTCTGAATATATTTTCCCATTCTTTCCTTGCTCGCATTGCTTCTGATGAGAGGTCCGAGGTTAGCCTGATAGGATAACCTTTATAAGTAACCTGACATTTCTCTCTTACCAATTTTAGATTTGACCAATCTGGCTATGATGTGCCTTGGAGAAGATCTTTTTGGGTTGATTCTATTAGGGATTCTTGGTATATCTTGGGTCTGGATATTTGAATTCCTCTTTAGATTTGGAAACTATTCTTCCAAGATTTCATGGAATAGATTATCAATGCCTTTATTAGTTTCCTCACCTTCTGGGACACCCAATTATCCAAATGTTTGGGTGCTTAATGCTGCGTAGTATTTCTCATACAGTATTCTCATTTTGGGGGGTTATTTTCTCAGTTTTTTTTTTTTGGTTGTTTTGGTTGGGTAATTATTTTTGTAGTTTGTTTGCTTGTTTTTGCATATGACTGTCCCATTGTTCCACCACCATTTGTCAAAAAGACACAGAAAAGTATATCCTACGTTAAATTGCCTTTATATCTTGTTCAAAAATCAATTGGCCATATTTGTTTGGACTACTTTTCTGCACAATGTGGTCTGTTATGTTGATCAACATGTTTGACTAATCAGCTCAGACTGATATTTAAAGGTACCATAGACTTAGTGGTTTACAAAAAGAAATTTCTTTCTACCATTTCTGAAGGCTGTAAGTATGAGTCTGTTTGCTAGCACACAGTAGTTCTGGTGAGGATCTTCTGAGTTGTGGACTACTCCTTGTATCCTCATATGGCAGAAGAGGGTGGACAAGCTTGCTGGTATCCCTTTTATAATGACACTAATTTCATTCTTCGGGGTTCCAACTTCTTAATTTAACTTTCTTCCAGTCTCAATCTGTTAGTACCATCACTGGGAGGTCAAGGCTTCAGCATACACGTTTTGAGGGGACATGAACTTTTAGTCTATTACATTGTCCATCGTTTTAACAATATTATACTTTCTTGATTACTGTAACTTTAGAGTAATTCTTAAAATCAGATGGCATCAGTTTCACAGTTTTATTCATTTTCAAAACTGTTCGGCTATCTACTTCTTTTGCATTTCTATATAAATTTTAAAATCAGAATTTAATCTGTATTTACAAAATACTTCCTGTGAGTCGACTTAGAAATACATTAAATCTAGACATCAATTGGAGGATAATGGTATTAGAACTACAATGACCTTTCTAATTTACACAAACTGTATCTTCATTTGTTTAGGTCTTCCTTGATTTAAAACTTTTGATTTCATCAGATTTATAGGTTTTAGAATACATATCTTCCATACATTATGTTAAATTTATACCTATATATCATTTCTTGAAACTATTATAAATTATATTTTTAAAATTTGTTTTCATTTTTTAATGTTAGTATATAGAATTATTTTTTTTTTGAGAGGTTTCCACTATAGGGCGCGTGCGCTCACCAGACAGACAGCGACAGAGAAACAGAAAGCGAGAAATCACCCCCCAGGGGGGATGGCCACGCCGCAATCCCTTCTCCTCCATTCTCCTCTCGGGATCTTGGGCACGCACGCACGCACGCACCCCGGCGTGAGTTTTAAGCCACCGGGTCCAGGACATGAACCGCGGTCGACTACATGGAAGTCCAGCGACATAGCCATTATGCTAACTGCTGATTCCCAGTATAAAGAATTATGATTGATTTTTGTGTGACCTTACTAAACTTTTAGCTCATTACCTCTAGGATTCCTTGGTAGATTCTGTCAGATTTCTACACAGATAATCACATCATTTGTGAAGATAGGCTGTTTTCTCTCTTTTTCCAAACCATAATTTCTCTCTCTCTCTCCCATTTATTTTCATGAGTAGAAATTCCAGTATGATACTTAGCAGGCGTGGTGAGAGTGGCTTTCCTTACCTTGTTCCCGTTCCTATGGGGAAAAACATTCAGTCTTTCACCAGTTAGTATAATGTTAGTTATCTTTTATCTGAGAATGCCTTTACTTAACTTCCATGCCTCAAGGATATTTCACTGGTTATAGAATTCTGGACTACTGTTCTTTTGGCATTTTTAAATCCTGTTCCACTTTCTTCTTGCCTTTATATTTTCTGATAAGACATCTGGAGTAACTGGAATTATTGTTCCTGATATTAAAAATGGGGGGGGGACGGGGAGGAGGCAACTCCATGGTGCAGTGACAATGCACTACTAAAGAGAACCCACATTTCACATGGCAACTGTGATTGAAATTCCAGGTCCAGTCTGCCTGAAATGCTGGTCATGTGGACAAGTGCCTAAAATCTGACAGACAGGAGGACTGGAGGGAGTACCATGATCATACCCTACAGAGAGTACCCTTCTATTTCTCTTTCTGTTTTATTGTATATGCACCTACACATACTCTATCATGAGTCAATTTAAAAAATGTTAATGTATCACTTTTCTGAGGCTATATCGGAATATTTTTCTTCATCTTTAGTGTTCATAAATTTGATTATATTATGGTCTGGATGTGGATTTTTTTTTTTCTAAATCTATTTGGGAATATTGAACTTGCATCTGTCAGTTTTTTGGGATTTTTTTGTTTGTTCGTTTTGTTTTTGTTTTTGTATTTTACCAAATTTATACAGGTTTTCAGCCATCATTTTTTTTCAATAACTTGCTTTGGTTTACCATCTTTCTCATTTTTTCAATATCTTGTTTTGGATTACCATCTTTCTCATTTCTTTCAAGATACTGATGGCAGGACCCATTGAGAATGGGCATAAACAATATCCACTCCTCTTATTTGACACTTTTTTGTCCCTGGCAAATTTTTCCATAACTACGCTGTTAGTCAACCTGATTAATCTAACCAATAAAGACCACAATCAAATTCATTCATTTCGTCTTGCACAGCATTTATCTAAAGCTACTATCAATAGGCTTCAGCATGAGAAAGGAACCAATCTGTAGTCATACCAGAAGGTTCTTCAGGACCCAATCAGAGAACAAAATCCTCAAAATCATCAATATCTATCTTACAAAGCCAGGTGGCTTTCACCTTAAGGGTTTGTATTGACCTTTCCTCTTTGCCTAAGGCATTACTTTGGGTACAACAGGTTGTTTTAGTAATTGCAGCATCTTTCTTAGACCACAAGGAGGTAGTTAAGGGCAATCTTAACATTCATTAAAAAAATCTCATCAGTGAGTTGAGACTGAGGAAGAGAATAATGGTGTCATTAATCTCTTCAGCTAAAATCAAGGATGGATTTCTTGTCACTTTTTCTAATTCGATGACCCCCACTGTAGGGATAACTGCCTATAAGACACATGCAAATCATACAAATCATAAATCAATTATCCCTTTGGGAAACTTACCTTCATAACCAAGTGTAGCCTCATTTTGAATAAATCACCAAGATCATTTGAGGTCTAAATAACCTACTAGTGGTATTTATTTAAACACTCAAAGGTCTCTCATGACCATATATATGGTACAAGACACTGTATTCTTGGTAGGGAAGTAAAATATATGTAGCTTGGACATAAGACCGACAGGATCAAGTGTTCACATGGTGACCCTGTAAAGAGCTTGTTGTTTACCATGGTTGGGGCCTCAAAGAAGTGCCTACATCAGGGGCCAACTGGTGGCATAGTGGTTTAGGTGGCTGAATCTCATATGGCCAATCTGTGGCTAGAGTCCCAGATCAGGCAGCTTGAAAATGTGCCAGACATGTGCACATGTGCCCAAAATCATGAGAGGAGAATGGAGGAGAAGGGATTGTGGTGTGGCCATCATCTCTGGAGAATGATTTCTCATATTCTCTCTCTCTCTGTATCTCTCTCCCCATCTCTCTCTGGAGCATGCACTTGCCTTATTCCCAAACAAACAGAAAAAAAGAAAAGAAAAGAAAAGAAAAAGAAAGAAAGAAAGAAAGAAAGAAAGAAAGAAAGAAAGAAAGAAAGAAAGAAAGAAAGAAAGAAAGAAAAAAAGAGAAGGAGAAGAGGATTACCTATATTACTTACGGACCACATATTGACAATGTCTCCAATATGGACTCCTGGCCAAAAAGCTGGCCTTAGTAGTCTCAGTTTTGTTAGGAAAATTGAATCTGGTCTCTGTTTTTAGAGATAGAGATGTAGGGGTTGCATTTAACTAGAGAGGTCATATAATTACAATGAATTATGACTCATAGATGAAAGGCTAAAGAGAGAAGAGTCAACTTCAGAGAATAATCAGATTTGGGAGGAGGAAGAAGAGTTAACAAAAGAATCAGAAGAGAAGCAGGCAAATTTAAAAATCAATAGATGAAACAAATATTTATAGTTTTTACTATGGAGATCTTTCAAGTTCTTGGTTAAATTTATTCCTAGCTATTTTATTTTCTTTATAGTTATTGTAAATGGGATTACTTTTTGGTCTCTTCTTCAGCTAGTTCATTATTGGTGTATGCTACTGAGTTTTGTATGTTGATTTTGTGTCATACACCTTTACTGAATTCATTTCTTAGTTCTAACAGTGTTTTGCTGGGTTCTTTAAGTTTTTCTCTATATAAAGGAACTTCAAAAAATTTGTGTAAAAATGGAATAAAATTATGGGTTTATTTGGTGCAAAAACTTTTTGAAATCTAGGGGTGGTGGTGTTGGTGTTGGTGGTTAAGATGGCTGGATCCCACATGACCAACTGTGCAGGTCAAGTCCCCAACCCAATAGCTTGAAAAACATGCTAAGCATGTGTATGTGCATGCCCAGAATCCTGAGAGGTGAATGAAGGAGAAGGGGTTGTGGTGTCTCATTCTCCCTGAGGATTGTTCTCTCTGTCTCTGTCTCTCTTTTCTCTCTCTCTCTCTCTCTCTCTCTCTCTCTCTCTCTCTCTCTCTCTCCTTCCCCTCTTTCCTGCAAGTATAAGCACCCTATAGCAAACAATTTTTTAAAAAATTATAATCTATGCAGTTTTTTTCTAGTATACATTTTTCATAACATTTTGAAGAACTTTCATATAAGATCATGTCTTCTGTAAACAGGGACACTTTGACTTTATCCTTTCCAATTCAGATGTCCTATATTTCTTTCTCTTGCATAATTGTTCTAGCTAGGCCCTCTAATACTATATTGAATAAGAGTAGTTAAAGTGGACATCCTTGTCTTGTTCCAGTTCTTAGAAGAAAAGCTTTCAACTTTTCGCTGTATGGTGTTAGCACTGGGTTTGGCTTATCTGGCCTTTATTATGAAGAGGTATGTGTCTTTTACACAGAATTTGTGGTGTGTTTTTATCTAGGAATGTTGAATTTTATAAATGGACAAATGTTCTGAATAGATCATTTTCAAAAGAAGACATGTAAATGGCCAACAAGCATGTGATAAAAAACTCAATATCATGAATCATAATGTAAGTGTAAGTCAATATCACAATGAGATTTCACATTTCAGTTAGAATGTATATTATCAAAAGACAAAAAAAAATAGGAAATACTAACAAAGATGTAGAGAAGGGGAATTCTTTTAAACTGTAAATGTAAATGTAGATTAGTACAGCTATTATGGAAAACAGTATGGAGATTCCTCAAAAAACTAAAAATAGAACTGCCATATGATGTAGCACTCCCACGAGGCATATATCCAAAGTAAAGGAAATCAGTATGTCATAAAGATATTTGCATCTCAATGTTTATTACAGTACTAGTCACAATAACCAAGATATAGAATCAGCTAAGTGTGCATCAACAAATAAATTGATAAAAAATGTGACACACACACATACACACACAATGGAATACTATTCAGCCACTAAAAAGATCGAGGCAACACAAACAAACTTGGAGGACCTTGTAGTAAGTGAAATAACCCAGGCAGAGAAAAAGAAATGCCACGTGTTCTCACTCATATGTGGAACTTAATAAAGATGACCTCGTAGGAGAAGAGTGTAGAATAGACAAAAGGAACAAGTTCTGGTGTTATACAGAACAGAAAGAAAACCATAATAGATCATTTATTGTATATTTCAGATTAACTTAAAGAGAAGATATTGAATTTTCTTCACACAAAATAATGACAAATGCTGGAGATGATGGATACGATAATTACCCTGATTTAATCGTCGTACATGGTATTCATATACTGAAAACTACACCATGCCCTAAAAATATGTACTATTATAATGAGTCAATTAAAAACAATTTAAGAAATAAAGAGCATTGTCCTTTTATCAAGTACTATTCTAGCAATACTTGAATAAGACAGCTATAAATAGAAAAACATCTCTGCCCTCAAAGAGTTAATATCTGTTGAAAAAAGTATAACAAGAAGCAAAGTAGGAAATGATTCCACACAGAACAAGAAGTCAATAATGTCAAATGCTACAGAGCAGTCAATGATGAAACCAAATGAGAACAAAAGAGTTTGGCTAGCCTAATTTTATTTATTTATTTATTAAAGGCTAAAATGTATTTTAATAAATTGATGCTGCATTACTGCTCCATCAGAAAAATTCCAAATGTAAGATATAAGAACAAATCAAACATGGTATACCAATTTTAAAAAATGCACAGCATAAATACCTAAGGTAGGCAACACTAAGAGCTACTCTTAGAACTTCAGATTATAACAACCCTGTTCCCAAGAACAGGGTTCTAGGGAACCCTGTACTAGACCTATCAAGAAAACTGAATAGCAACATCTGTGACACAAAGGGGTCATTCCTGGGTTGTCCTTACCCAAGAAAAAAATAGAGGTAAGTTGATATAAGATTTTTTTTTAAGATATACTAAAGTGAAAATCTCTAAGAAAAAATGCCTTCCTTAGGACATGAAGGGGTAATCTATGGGATAACAAAGTCATATATACGCTGTCTGTGACCTCTGTTGACATTTGCCTGATTTCTCACCTGGGAGTAAATGGAGTAATGGGGGTCATTGGGGGATGTTTAGATTTTGTGGTCTATGTGGCTGCGTTACTGGGGTTAGGGAGTGTGAATGGAAAAGCAAATATAACACGATGGACAAAAAATGGAATGACCAAGATTAATAGGCCTTTAACTCTATCCATTTTGCCATGTTTTCCCCAGGCTCTCAACAATCACATCTGAGACTAGGGAGTGCACCACACAGAGACTGATTTAAAGAATATACCACACAGAATTGACTCATTAAATACTACCCCTCTCTTGCCCTCTGCCTCCAGTATTACTCCCTAGAGTAGGACATGCTGGGAAGACCTAAGTATAGGGAGGAATCCCTAACATTTTTCCAAGATAAAATTATGACTAGTCCAAAAAGGTCCTTCTTTTAGGGGTTTTAGAGAGCTAGACACTTCAATTGTATTCATATTGGCGATGTTTGTTTGGAGCAAAGTCGGCTCAGGAGCTGCATGGTTGAATGAAGGAGGAGTTCCACCAGTTGCCCCTATTCCTTCCAATGCAGCAGCTTGACCAAAGCATTTAGTTGTCAGTGGGGTCAATCCCAAGGTTCCATCTGGCATCATAGTGGCAGGTCCTGGGGTACCAGCTAGCACAGGAGCAGGGGGCATGGCGCCTCTGTTGTTTATACCCATGGCACCTCCCATAGCCATCTGACCCATCTGTATCTCCTGTTCTCTCACATCAGAGAAGGTTCCCTTGAATCCTTCCTGCTGTTGCAGCATCATTTCTTCCTGCTGCCACCCTCCTGTGCCTGTGCTCCTTCTCCTGCCTGAGCTCCAGTTGCTTTCACTTTTGTACCTCTTAGTCGTGCAGCTCTCCCATCCTCCAAAGTTCTTCTTGGCACCTCATTAAATCCTGCCTCATTAGCATGACCTGGTGCTCATGGTGTGCAGCCTCCATCTCCACCTCCAGCTTCTCATGAGCCTCCTTGATCTTGCAGTCCACTTGGTCCTGCTGCTGCTTCTCCATCTCAATGCTTTCTAGCCCATGGTATACTCATACACAAAGGACCCAGGTGTGCAATCTGAGTGGTTGCTCTCACTTCTTGTAAAATTGCTGGTTCTTTATAACCAGTTTCTTTGGAAGTCCCTCTTCATCATCTAATTGGTCCATAGGCTCCACAGTCACAGGTGGAGGAAATGTGGTTAGCAGAGAGGAGCCTGCACTGCATCTGTCCAGACATTTTTGAGCAGCTGGCTTTCCTGAGAACTCAACAATGCCTTTTCCTGAGGGCCTTCTTCGATCATCCACAATGATTACAGCTCCTTCCAGATGACTGAACACAGAAAAGGCTTCTTCCAACAGTTGATTGGACACATACTGAGGAAAGTTTCAGACAGTAAGGGATGCACTATGGCAGGCAAAGCACAAGCACAGCTGCTCAGCACAGAGTGGCATATTGTCTAGTTCTACTTCGGCAATCTCCACTAGGGTTCGCATTTCCAAGTGGACAAAGCCACAGCCTTTGTTCTTTTAGATGAGGACTTCATTGCCTTCCATATTTCTCAACTACTTTCCTCATTTTCTCTTCAATGATATCAGAAAGAAGATTGCTCACAAAAAGATGGCTACATTGGATGAAGGGCTTCTCTCCTGGTTTCCTAAAATTCTTCAGGTCAATAGTTAAGCCTTCCTTTTGGTTGCTGGCCTTGTTGCCCATTTGCAGATATCGGTGGCTGTGGTGGCTGTTGTTTTTGCTGCTGGTGGTGCTGCTAGTGGTGATGTTGATGACATTTCCTTGGAGTATGGTTTTGTTTCTCTGAATTAAGGAATTAATGCTCTGCATTTTGTACCCTCGACTTCAACTGAAGACAGCAAAGTGTGGCTGGGTCCTCTCTAACCTCGACTTCCTTCACCAACTATTTTCTCCTCGGAGTAATGGCAACGCTACATAGCCTCTACTGTCCCAAGACAAGCAGCTAGCCTAATTTTAAATAGTATTGGTATGCTAGAGAACATGTATTATTTTTATAATCAGAAATAAACAAATAAGCTATTTCCATTTGTAATATAGACTATATTTTAGTTAAGAAAATCAAAATTAAATAAATATACTATTTGAAGAAAGGAACTAGTAAAATTACTATTGGAAATAAGCAAGTGCTCTTAGCAAACTTTCACCTTTGCATTATTAAGCTACATTTTCATACCTCTTTAATTATTTACATGCAAATTAACCATGATCTTAAATACTTTTTTGCCTAATTTAGTGAAAATGCTCTTCTTTTTTGGAGGCTCCATCCAGAAGTACTCTATTTTTCAGATCCTTTCTAAACAGCACTCAACAAACATATTAGGGAATTAATTTCTCATGCCATCACAACAAGAATATTGCAGAAGCAAATTAATATGTGATCTTGTTCTCATGAAGTGTACAAGCCTCATGCACTATGACATTAAGTTATGGGAACAAATTCACAAAACATTACCATTATGCATTCTGGATCAAACATATTTTTCTACCTTCCTCTTTATCCTTGTTTTACTGCAGATAAATCATTATTCAGATTTTCTATTTTATGAATTTGTGATATGATGACAAGTTTGGTGTTCTGTTCCAAATTCATATCTCTTGTCTCCTTGAAGCCCAATAATATTTTCCATTTTCAGTCGGGGTTTAAAATTTGTTCATATCATTTGAATATTTCCCACAATCTGTTCATTTGAATTCCTTTATTTTAAGTCATTTATATAATTGAAATAATATACTTATTATTAATGCTGACTAGTAATTTTGTTACATGGTAATAGATAAAATGAATGTTCCAGCTATAACACAAAAAAATGAGAGATATATTTCTCTCCAAAAAGGACATAACATTACATACGGAATTTACAAATCATGTCCTAAAAGCCTAGTTACATGACTCTACCTTTTCATGTACACTGAGGCTAGAAAAGAGTAAGGTTGGAAACAGGAATATTTTGGAGTAGATTTCTTCAGAGGAAACTGTGACATGAGTTTCACATCTCCTTACTCCCTCAAAAAGATGATCCTAGTGTCCACCCTACCCTCCAGCCAATTGAGTAGAGCTCCAATGGCATTCTAAGGCTAGTGAAACATTGTTTCTGAGCGTGTCTCTTTGAATGTGGCCAGACAGAAGAGGGATGTGAGTTAGATGGCTGAGAGAAAGACCCACTTTCAATGTGGGCAGGCACCATCTAATCAGTTAGAGTGTTCAAGGAACAGAAATAGAGTTCTACTTCCTCTTCCTTTCTCTCTCTCTCTGTTTTTCTTTTCCTTCCAGAGTATGCTGTGTGTTCAACTGCTGCCTACTTCAACCCTGCTTCTCCACTCTACCCTTGATGGTGTACGCTCCCCTAAACTCCTGGCCTCTGTGCCCCTCCAGATGGACAGACTGAAAATTCTCAGACTCCAGGTTCTTTAAGCTTCGTGATCTGGATTCAACCAACATGCTCCCGAAGACTCCTTTCAGGTTTCGGGCTAGAATACCAGCTTCTCTTCTCTACTACAGTCTTTTAGTTATTTCTCCAGCTTGCAAGACTGCTAGCCTTGTGCTTATGTGAGATCATTCTTATAGTATTTTCATATAGTGTGTGTGTGTGTGTGTGTGTGTGTGTGTAAATTGACATATATAAGTATATATATTATACATATTCTCCTTTGGTTCTGTTTCTCTGGAGAATGCTGACCAATATAGACTAGATACGATTCCTGCCTAGAAAACAAAGTCTGTCTATCTGCTGATACCTGAGATTGCTGCTTCAATTAATATGCACGCTCAGGATTTATTAGCAAAATGAGGCTCTGTGTATTTTTCTACTAACATGGACAGAGAGAGGGAATGTGGAATGTGGTACCATCTAAGATCCTATCTAAAAGGCTGCCATGGAACAGTAAGAATATTTCAGCGAAGAGAATCTGTCACTACAATTGAATGCATAGGGAATGGAGGAATAAGGACTAAGACAGAAGAGAGTGCAGAGAAAGACCTTTCAGGAGAGAATGAGTAACCTCAAGTTCTTACTAAAGCTTACTAAACCTAGAAAGCATGACATCAGTTTGCAGTAGGAGTGAAGAAAGAACTTACTCTTTATCCCCATTAGTTTCAGTTCCTATTCTCCCAATCTGGAGGGATCAAAACTAAAGTTGAGAAGATGGAACATCTGGGAGAAAGAAAAAAGTTCTAGGTAGGGACAAAAAAAAAAAAAGAAAGAAAGAAACACAGAAAAAATATATTTCTTTTCTTTAGAGGCTTCCTACCTACAGCAATTAAAGCACAGGGATGGGGGGAGCTTTATGGCTACCCCAAGTTCAAAGTTTTCATTACAATATTATATGAGGCTAGAGATTTTTGTTATTGATTAAAGGACATTGGTTACCTGAGTGACCAGCAAAGTTTAAGAGCTTACCAAACTTTTCATTCAGGAACAGAGTAGCAGGTAGACCTACTAGATAAATTTAAAGAGATGGTGTGAGATAAAAATCGTTACTTCGTGATTAAATCTCACAAGAAGTATTTAATTGGTGTAACAGTTATAATAGTCTTACAGGTTATTATAGTTCTTTTATACTCATAAATGAGTTATTAGCCTTTAAATTCTCTGTATTTTATTGCAATAGTAGTTGACTATGGTGAGATTATAAAAAGAGAGGAAAAAGACAAAACAGGTTTTGACAAACTTATTAATCTTCTGTAGGCCATGTATTTTTATATACTATCTCTGCTTGTTGTAATAACCTGGTTAAAGGGCATTGATATTAATTAAACTTAAAATGAAATGCAAGTAATAAAGAAGCATAAAAAATTGAACATTTTAAATTTTAATTATTCACGTCAATATATATGTGATTTTATGTAAGATATTATGCAAGATATTATAAGGAGGAGGAAACTACAACATGTTTGCTTCAGGTATTAGGGGGGCTTTTTGAGTGTTAATAATGTGAGATGTAGTATTATCAAATATTATAAGCAATTTGTCAAACCAAATTTTACAGCAAAATAATTGAGTCAATATCCATGTATTGTGATTTGTTATCTTTTTAAAGGAAGATGCAAAATTACTGGATGGAACATTGGTGTGTGTGTGTTCTTTTAATGAGACTGATGAATTCCTATAAATATCAGATATACCTAAAAAATCAATGGCAAATCAAATTTATTTCTAATTCAGTTTATCTGAAGTAATGATCTAGTAGTGCTTCTTTCCTAGAAATACACTAAATCTATTATCTCTCTGACTAGGCTAGAAAAATATCAAGTGTAAGTAAAAAGCAACATAAATTGTAATTTCAGAATTAGAATTAAGTTAAATCTTCCCATTAGACTTACCCAGTGCAGCCAAACATAGCTGCTTTGTGTTGCATGACAACATGTTCTAATTACCCAAATCACTTGTCACAGGCCATATCTCATAACAACCATGCCTCGGCATTGGTAGTATTTTCTTCATGTCTCTGAAATATTTTCTCTCATCATTTTTTACAGTTACTTATTTCAATTCACTCTGCATCAGTAATGTGGGAGTCTATAATACCATATACCCAGCTTCAAAAACTCAGTTTTTGTATACATGAACCTTACGCTTATGCCTTATTATTGTTTCCCCTTATAAAACATGAGGATTAGTCACTGCACATCTTTAAAGTAAAATCATAGGGTAAACATGAGGCAATAACACTCTTCAAGTTATAAATAAAGAGGATTTGAAGGTGTGAGGTAGGATATCAATATTCAAAAGACTTCTCCAGGATACATGATAACAACAATGGTATAGAAAATGATAATTTATAAAGGTAGGGCAATCTATTCTATTCACAAGAACTATCCTATTTGGGCTCAAAAATAATATATGACTCCCTGTATCTGACTTTAATTGCTTAAAATAGAAATGATCGTATAGGTATTACATTTATGTCATGTTCATAAAAGTCTCTTCATAATCATCATAATAGCATATTTTTAACATTTAACAATTAAGAACTGAGATTATGTTTCATTACAGTAATGTTCAAAATGTGTTATTCCATTTCTTGTCTGGTAAAACAGACAATTAAAATAATATGACATATATTATGTAAATTGCAGCGCTATCAATATCAGAAAGGATTTTCAAAGTAAAGGTCAATATTTCTTCTACAGTGGTAGGTATTTTACTTATTTCATTATAGACACTGAAACCATAGAGCATTTTAATACAAGATTCAGTCAAGTTGTAGAATACAAAGTCAACATACACACATCAGTAGTGTTTTTATATGCCAATAATGAAATAGCTTTTAAAAAATCCTATTTATAATCCCACTTATATAGCAGTCCCTTTTGTAATAGCAACAAAGACAAGAAATACCTAGGAATAAATTTAATCAAGGAAGTAGAATATTTTTATCATGTAATCTATAAAATATTGATGAAAAAAATTGAAGATACCAAATGCATGGAAAAAATTCCATGTTTATGAATTGAAATAATCACTATTGTTAAAATGTCCATATTACCAAAAGTGATCTACAGATTCAATGCAATACCTACCAAAGCACCAATGACACAGAAATAGAAAAAAAAATACAATTTGTATAGAATCACAAAATACCCTAAATAGTCGAAGCAATACTGAACAAAAAGAATGTAGCCAGAGGCATCACACTACCAGGTTGCAAAATACAGTATAAAATCATCTCTTCTAGATTCTAGGCATGTACACACACACACACACATTAATTGTTCTTTTCAATTAAGTAGATCCAAGATTAAAACTTCACAGTCATACATGTGTGTTCCAGCCACTCCAACCAACATGCCATGGGCTTTGCAGCAAAGTGTTTTGAAATAAAATTTCCAAAGCACAGGCAATAAAAGAAAAAATAGATAAATGTGATTATATCAAACTATAAGGCTTCTGTACAGCATGAGAAACAACCAATAAAGAGATGACTCACAGAATAGGAGAAAATATTTACCTGCATATTATAAAAGATTAATTACCAGTTTATACAAGGAATTTAAATAATTCAGTAGCTAAAGTAAAAACAAACAAGGGAAAACCATTTTTTTTAAATGGGCAAAAGACCTGAGCCAACAGTTCTTAAAAGAAGACATACAAATGGTTAACAAACAATATGAAGAAATATTCAATAACATGAATCATCTGGAAAATGCAGATAAAGACCACAATGAGTTATCATTTCACCCCAGTTAGAATGGCTATTAAATAAATATAAATATATATATATATATATAACAATGCCAGTGAAGATACAGAGAAAGAGATGCTCTTTTACATTATTGGTAGGAATCTAAATTAGTACTATCATTGTAAAAAATAGTACAGAGGTTTCCCATAAAAATAAAAATAGATTGCCTTATGATCCACCAATACCACTACTAGGCATACATCCAAAGCAAGGGAAAACAGCGTGTTATAAAGATATCTGCACCTCAATGTTTACTGCAGCAGTATTTACAATATTGAAGATATAAAAATCAACCTAAGTGTCCATGAACAAACGAATGCATAAATAAAATCTGATTATATGTGTATATATATATATATTCAAGAAAAAAAAGATAAGATATTATGACATACCTTGCCAGAAAGGCTAATGTTACATAAATGAAATTAGTGTTAGTAAGGGTATAAAACAACTTGATCTCTCATATTTTGCTGGTTGGTATATAAATGTGTACCCCAATTTTGGAAAACTGGCTTTATGTACTAAATATGGCAATATGCATTCCCTATGATTCAGTAATAGATCATTTCATTCCTAGTTATGGAAAATGCATATGTGTACCAAAAGACATACGTAAAAATGTTTGAGCATATTATTCATAATAGCTCTTAATTGTGTATGATCAAAATGTCCATTAATAGTAAATGCACACTACATAGAAGCACATTAATACACTACACTTAAATGAAAATAAAAAACTAAAGCTATATCCAAAAATATTGATAAATTCCACAAACAAAATATTGACCAACAAACACCCCCTGAGCTTCAAAAAATGGAGTGAAGGGTAACCAGCAGTTAGCGTAATGGCTATGTCGCTGGACTCCCACGTAGTCCACCGCGGTTCGCGTCCCGGACCCGGCTTAGAATTCACGCTGGGCGCGTGTGCGTGCGTGCCCAAGATCCCGAGAGGAGAATGGAGGAGAAGGGATTGCGACGTGACCATCCCCCCTGGGGGGGTGATTTCTCGCTTTCTGTCTCTATGTCTCTCTGTCTGTCTGGCGAGCGCACGTGCCCTATAGCGAAAATCTCTCCAAAAAAAAACGGAGTGAAGGTATGAATAAAACCAAAACAAGGAATCTGCAGTATTTAGAATACTAGTAAAACTAGTACAACTAACATTATAGGTTATGAAATCAGAAATAAAGGAATAAGGAAATAAAGAGAGACAATATTTATGGATAGGAAAATGTTTAGAGGTCAAGTAGTTGCACAATCAAGCAAGGAGGAGATAGGTCAAGAGAGCATGCTAGGCAAGTGAATAAGCAACTTCAAAGGTGAAGCAATTATGAATGAGTAGGTGAGCCAACTGCAGTGAGAGAAGTCATAGGAGATAGGAAGATAGAGAAACTGAAAGCCAGGTTCTTGACTATGTCATGCATATGGGCTCTCCTGGCTCTTAGGAACTGTTAAGTACAAAAGCAATTATGTTGGTATTTGGTATATAATTTCAAAGGAAAAACATTCAAAATTGTAGACTGCTCATGTCCTAAGTGTGAAATTTGGGCAGCAGCAGCAATAATATAAATGGATACTTAATAAAGACATTTTCCTTCTGGATTTTCAAACTATTTAGAGCAACAGTTATTACTTATGAAAATCATCAAAAGTTTATACAGCATATATTCTTTACTACTTACTTGTATTTCCTATATCATAAATCAATTCTCAACTTCACAAAGCAGATTCATAAGAGAAAAAGATCAACGTCTCTTCCTAATTTGCTCAACTTTTTTTAATAAAAGCAAAAACAATTTTATGAAGATAAGATATAACTACTATTTATGAATTATATTAGTAAGTGCATTATTCCAATCATAAACTTAATAAAAAACCCTGGAAAAAGATTCTTACCAAAAGAAGGTGACTCCCTTCCATCTTCTAATCCCGAATCTCTTTCTCTGTCTCTCTTTCTGTGTTTATGACCACGGTGCCGGTGACGCCGATGGCTTTTTCTTCCTCCCAGGGGGACATGAACTCCAATAAACAATGTTCGATGACCTTAATTAGGAAGTAAATATACAAATTAAACTTGATTAGGACACAGAAAATGATTACTTACATGTTAATGGAGATTTAATTCAATTCAATATAGCAAGTTGCTTTTGAGTGTTGATAATGTGTAACCTTGATGCTTGGTGCTGATTTTTGGCATTATACTTAATTAAATATAGCACAGGTCTATTGCAAACATTTATAATACTAATTATTTAGTGACATATTTTTCAATAATTAACTGTTTTAAAAATTTCTATGTCTATCCTCCATACTTTATACTCTTATTAGAAACAAAAAAAATTCATTCTTTCCTCTCTCTGTCCTAACTAACTACATTATCTCTCATTCCCTTTCCTTCAGTTAAGTGTGTGAAATTATCCCTATCTCTATTAAAACATATTTCAGTAAGGTCCTACTAATGCCAAATCCCATGGCGTCTTTCTTCAGTTCTGCTATTTATACCACTTCCTATCATTGACCGCT